>NC_088644.1:4028340-4033340 GCF_964019385.1 Sycon ciliatum
GAGAAAGAGAGAGAGAGAGAGAGAGAGAGAGAGAGAGAGAGAGAGGCAGAGAGAGAGAGAGAGAGAGAGAGAGAGAGAGAGAGAGAGAGAGATAGAGAGAGAGAGACAGACAGGCAGAGAGAGAGCGAGAGAAAGAGAAGAGAGGGGGGGGGGGGAATTATCAGTGGCGCTAGTTGTTGGTCCGTTGCCCATGGCCCAAATCCAGTGCTTGTGGCGCAAATGCCTGTGAACATTCGCTTTGAACGCCTGCATTTTCTTATCCTCATGTTGGCGAGCATCTCTGCTGGAAGGCTGTTCCACACTTCCACGATGCAGAATGGAAATGACCGGCCGGGCTGATGTAGTTAGGGGCACTGTGTTGGAGGTTAAGCTTCAGGTAGGCAGGGTGCCGGCTGGCGTCGAGCTGTCGTCTAGTCTTGGGATGAGGCCGCTCGTGGCTAAGTATGGTTTGTGAAGAGCCTGAAGCTTGTTCGTCTCCTGTGATAACCGAAAATAGATGTTTACAATTCGCGCGAGAGTCAGTTAGCCTAGCCTTTCCGCATCCCCTGGATCGTCATCAGCTAAATACGTACATGTAGCTCAAGGCCAAGGTCATGTTACGCCCACACAGGCGTCGAGAACAAACTTAGATCGTGACTCACCGCATCGTCGGATTTCATCGCAATGGAAAGGCACCGATAGGAATTGTATTACTTGCGACCCGGCCTTTTTTGTTGAAGTACATGTAGTTAGCTGAACCTTGAACTGAGCTACGAGGTATTATACTGTGGGATCGGGAACGGGGATGTGTAGCGTAAATGAGGCTTAGAAACAACTCCAGCACACTATAACTTGTGTAAGTATAAGTGTAACATCGCGTGTAACTATGGTAACCATGCAACTCGGCTCAAGCTAGCTATGAGTATGAAGTGCACTACCGTCACTCACAAAAGTATAACACTGAGTTTTCAATAACGTCAGGGCTGAAGACAATAAGCCAGGCAGTCGTAGGTGGCTGCAGATGACGACTCTGAGCCTGGCTAACACTCCAGGACAGTCTTGCAATAAAGGAATGTCTTGCGCGGCGCAAAGAATAGTAACAGCGCGTCAGCAGGATAGTGCATGATCATGGAGTGGGAAAGCGTGCGATTAAACTCTTCCCCCCTATTCTATCTATTTTCTACACGGGCAATGGTTAACACGCCTCATCCACGGACCCTTCCACAGTAAAAGGCCTTTTTCAAGGTCTTCAGCTGTTCCAGTACAGCGACTGGATGTTGTCGTGGTGTAGTTTAGCGCAAGGACATCGTTCTTGAAGTACATACATAACAGTTGTAGTGTTTGTTTGCCACCGCCCACAAAACTATAACATTTGAAAAGGTTAGATCGCCAGACCCCCAGAACTTTTAAAATGTCCGTCTTCCTTTCCGCGTGCATCGCCCTCAATGAGACCTCGCACTTCCGCTGTGCATTTGAAAACCACGTTGCTTGGAATATGCCTTCTTTTACAGTCGTACCCTTCTCCACCTGCCTCTCTGCCACCGCTTTGCGGTGTGCGATCAACTACAGACAGAAAACGACTACAATCATGTACATGTACAAGTCATGTACTTCTGGACTGTACTTCAAGTAAGTAAGTAATAGTTAGTTCAGATCAGGGCAGGTACATAGCAATGCACATGATGTACAGTCATGTAGATCTACTTCTTCAGCCTTCACTCACACGGCATGTGTAACATGATTGTACTGTACTTTAGTCTGTAGTGATGTACGTGTACTTCAAAGCCGTTTGTGCGGTTCACATGGTACCAGTGCAATCATAAAAATTAATCATTCTCTGTCTGTCTGTCTGTCTTTCTGTCTGTCTGTCTGTCTGTCAATTGTCGGCGTTCTACCTTGCATGCGATATGAAGCTCTTACTAGTCTTAGCGGCTAAAGGAGCAGTCAAAACGTCATCGTAGAAGAATAACCCTGTCCCGGGATCCCGGAGAGTCGCAGTGCTGTACATCGGAGCGCTCTTGTACAATTCCAAATCGGGTAAAACCGTCTGCATTGATGAACGCTCCATGTCAATCTTGCGAAGCAAATCAACTATGTGCGTCGGCGTGATCGTGGCGATGGAGCGAGAAACCGGTAGCTTGATCCCGCTCCACACCCTTTGGCAAGTAAGTATTAGTTAGTTTTGCCAACATACTAGTACTAGTACTACAGTACAGACTACAGTTTCAACATGCCCCATCCACATGCAGACTCGTATAAAACCCCCATGCCCCCAAATCTTTCCGCAGCAAATCCTCCCTACCCGTTGAAGCACAAGGGTAGCGTTCTTGTACTGTCTGCTGTTTTGTTTTGATCGAAAGGCGAGCGGAGAAACGTTCTCTTGCAGGACGGCAGTTGGCAGTGTTATGTGCAGCAGTCTGTGAACGAGAACGTAGGTAGCTTCAGCGACCATGTCGTGGCTAGTATTGTGTACCATGCCTGCTTTCTTGCAGCCGCCTGCCCAGCACCAGCAGTGGTTTGACATCGTCTGGAATTTCTCTTTTCTATGCATCATCAGCAACTGCCTCCAGTGTCACATGTCGCCGGGACTAATGGTGCGCTTGCAGTCGAATCCGTGGACAACGCAAGTGTCACAGCTGTTTGGCATCAAGGCACAAAACTATCAAGCGCTATGTCTTGTCCTGTACCACCAGTCTTGGGTCGCCAAGTGTACACACTTTCCAACTATCTTCCTGGATTTCTTTGCCTGGACGTACGTGACGGCGTTTTTCCTCGGCACGAATGCAGCACTTCTCTTAGTGGCAGTCGTGTTTATCCAGGCGGTATCAACCACCTCTCCTAGGATTATCATACTGGCTGGTTTCCTCGTATCAGCAGCCCTGAGGCTTGTCTGGAGCTGTTCAGTATTGCCCCTGGAGGCTCAGCTGCAGCTGTGCAGGCTGGCACAATCAACGATATTGATAGGTGCTGTGGCCCGGACACTGGGGCACCTGGGCGAAACAATGCGCCCGCCCATGCCTGCCCATCGCCAGGAATCCGTTTTATGGCGGTTTGCAGATCTCAGACAGCTAGAGCTCGTGAGTGTGAAGAATGTGTGGGCAGGGGTAATGGGCTTAGTCGCCGAGACCAGTGCTGGCATACCATTCAGGCTCCTGGTGCCCTTGCTGAATGTGCTACTGGGCAAGCTGCACTGTCATACATCCAGGCCCAAAGAGTTGGAGTCATTGGCCGAACTGGAAGCTAGAAGCACGCGAATCCTGCGGGATGGCTGGACGAGAGCCGATCCGCACAAGGCCAAGATGATCACCCAGGCATTGGCACTGGAGTCGGTGCCTAACGATGACTCAGTCCCGGCCTTGTTGCTATGGCGCCGATTACTGACACTGGAGTGTCTCGGTACTGTGCTCGTTGTTCAGGGTATGTGGAGCTGCACAGATGATCTCATCACATCCGCTGTAGTGCCTGTAGCTTGCTTTGCACTTTGTCTGTGGAGGCTGCCGTGGGGCAAGACGAAGGAGAACTGTTGCCTTGACACGCGTGTGTTCTGCTACCTGTTGGAAGCCTTGGTGCTGTGTGGTGTGTTTGCTGCCGTGCATTTTCTTTCCAAGGCATTGCATACCAAGCCGCCTGGAAGTGACAGCTACCCTCGCCTCTCACAGTCCGAGTTCCTTTTGAGCATGTATTTCCTGGCGGTGTCCGGGCTCAATGTCTACTTCCTAGTGTGTGTGTGGCCCTCGTTTCATAAATCTCGTACCCACTCTGATTGGCATGAGCAGCAAGATGCAATCATCGACTCTATAATACTCACACAGTCTGCAGAAGCTTCCAAGCCGTGCTCAGGATCGGTTGTCACAGCAACCAGGACCGGACAGAGTTCACGGTCTTAACCTAAACATACCCATGAATTGAGAAATCTGTATCCGTTCCCTTGACCTTCCTTGCCGCACCACACGCACCCAGTCTCCGTAACGAATGTTTGAAATGTAATTACTCCAGTGCTGCCATGTACAATGTACATGTACTGGTACGTGCGCATGTGCATGTAAGCAAGTTGGGTGGCAATAAAAATAAATAATAATATTCACTTCAACCGTTCAGTGATTTACTTTCATGTTTATCTTTCCTTTCTCTACCTACCCGATTCTAGAGTTGATTGATTGATTAATTTTAAATTTTTTACCAGTTTGCACACTGGAACTCATCCTCTGTAAAGTGGCTTGACGTACATGTACATGTATATAAATTTTCTATTTTAGTGTTTACTGTTGGAATGAAGTACTTCGAAGTACTTGGCAACATTTTGCAGAATCGGCAACACTGTGGCCCTGTGTGGGCAAGGACGAAGAAACAGTGATCATTGACATTCACATGCAGGACTAGATTGCGTTTTGAGTGCCGCGGGCAATGATGTGCTTGTGCGTGGATTGCCACTGTAACATGTGGCCCCAAAAGTTGCCGTTTGTGATTATACAGGCAAGTGCGAGACACCAAAAGGTCCGGAGTGCCGCGGATGAATGGACTTCTAGTAACAGTACCATCAGAGGGTGGGTGGGGGTGGGGGGGGGGGGGGGGGGTGGGGGGTGGGGGGCAGTTCTTGTTGTTGTTGAGATTTTATTTAGCACCTCTTGAAACCATGTATGACGTCATGTTCTAGTTCACATCAGGCGCATGTGGTCGGATATAGATGTGAACTAAATAATTAAAAATTCCCAGGCTATGATTTGGTCCATGATCATGAGGACCATGGCTACATCACAATCATGATCAGGCCATGTATGCACCTCAGCACTGATGCCGTGATGGCATCATACACAGAATGTCATATGCACAGTGATAAGGAGTATCAAATGTGTCATGTGACTGTGGACTGGATATCGCGACTCCGATGATTCGCCACTTAGTCATGGCCCAAATTTGCTCTGCCTATATCGATATCAGTTTGCCGCACAATTTTGCCACAAAATTTTCGATATTCTGCTTGGCATTTCCTTTCTCCGTCGGTATTTTGCTTTGGTTGTAAG
>NC_088644.1:4038340-4045840 GCF_964019385.1 Sycon ciliatum
GGTCGTGGGTTCGAGCCCCACGTTGGGCGATCTCTTTTTGCGTTTTGTGTGTGGCTATAAAAAAAATCTTTCACGAGGTTCTTGTCTGAATGTTTGGGTGGATCATCTCGTGAATGCTGATGCTGGACAGTGTCCTCACTTCTTGATTGTACGAGGTGAATAGCAATTTCTGGACATCAAAATAAAATAGAGCCCCACTGGCTGCATGTTTTAGATTTTTTGGATTTTCTTGTATTTATTCTATGGCGTAATCCTTCATCTCTCCAAATATGTCACATTTGCTTATGCTGTGATCCCTTAGACTTGATAGCAGGGCATTTTTGACATGCTATTTTTTTGGCCTAAATTTCAGTGTATCGATTTCTGGACATGAAAATAAAATAGCGTCAATAGGCATTTATGAGGTACCATTTTGTTGTTTTTTCTATCAGTGAATATCAGTCAGCCTCTTCACACTTCCAGCCACCAGTTCCAAGACTATACGGCGTCTGAAGCGGAGTGCACATCACATATACAGCAATCGGAGATCCCAATTGGTGAAATTATGACATATTCTGCGCGAAGTCTGCGGCAATTATGAGAATCATTCAATATTCAGGGGCGATTCTGCAAGGCAAGCTGTTGCAGATCCGTGATCTGCACGGGGAATGGCTAACATAAATTTGTACTTGTCTATAAGACTACACAATATAATCTACGAATAGAACACAAAGCACGATAGAAAGAGGGTTTGCTGAAAAACGCAAACATAGCAAAAACAATCAAAAACCAATTCAACCCGGGTTGAAACCAAAGAAATAATAATATGCAGCGCAAAATAAAAAAATAAAATCATAACCCATCAAGCGCTAAAGACAAACTTAAGAAAAATGAAATCATAACCCAATACGCGCTAAAATGCGCTTAAAATAATAATGCGTTGAGAAAACCAGAAGCCAAGAAAATGAAAACGTAAAAACTCATAAGAAAAGAAGGTCTACACTCTACAGCAATACCAAGATCTGACTCGAGACGGAACGCTTTTGACTTATCCATATCAATAGATAATTTCAAAATTTGCCAATCTAAATCAAGCGTCGACGGAAATAAACAGTGCCACCAGGGACGTGAGGTGAATCAGGGCATCGGGTGCAGACGTAGCATCACCTTGAGGCAGGAGCCTTTTCTCCATTGCAGAAACCAGCACCGCATTCGTTTCATTACCCTTGATACCCGATGTCTGCGTCAGTATCAACAGGGCGCTCATGTCCTTTTTCTGAAGCTTGCTTATCGCCACCTTCACACCATGCAGACGCCACTTCCAAAGGACCCCAGCAGCTTCCTTCACCACCACCTGACGCTGCTCAGCTTGGCCCTGCTCCTTCTGCACTTTCTTTGCAGCACGTTCCTTCCGTAGCGTTTCTTGCTCTTCCTTCCGCTTCTGACGCTGCTCAAGCCTATCTCTTCCCGCGCCGTACGTAAGGGGTCCAAGGCGAAAGTCTTCACCTCCGAGACGCATTCGATCGAAGTCATCGGCATCTGAATCACCAGAGTCATTCGACTCTGACTCGCCACTTGGATGATCCACAGAGCTGGCTGAACTTGAAGCATTGCTAGCGTGTCCCTGCTGGAATTGAAGACAGCGAGCATCAAGAGTGGCAGAGTCAGCACCAGAACGCTGTAGCCTCCGGCCAGCAGCATCTTCTTCTGCTCTCAACTCCCAATATAGTTTGCGGTTGATCATTTTGGTGGCTGGATCAAAACCGATCTCTTTCCAACCCTTGCGGCTCACGTCTGGGTGGAAAGCATGCTCCCATGGCTCTTTGATCAGAATGGGCATGTCGGCAGCAGTTAGGCGTGGTGGCTGGTTTGACATAACTTTCTGCACCAGAAGATCTGATTTTGCCTGCTTTGCCTCCCGTTTGAAGCGGGGGAAATTGGCAACATCAGCCACCTGTGAGATGTGGCTCGTATGGGGCACGCGTAGTTGAAGGTCGCAGCCAACTTCATCTGCCGCGTGAACCATCGGCATAGTGGTGTGTGCTCCGTATCCATCACAGAGGCCATACGCTCTCTTGCCTTCCTTCTTTGGCAAGCAGGGACCAACAACCTCTTTCAGCCAAAGTGGGGCAAGATCGTACGAAAACCCGCCGGAAGGATGAGGGTAAAACTGACAAGGTTTCCCTTTGCCAGTCTCCGGATCCATTATGGTCGAAAGCGGCGGGTTCTTCATAAGGGCTAGTTGAACACTCTTACTTGGTGGAGTGGCACATCCAGGCAGAGACTCTCCATTCATGAAGGAGCCGCCAGTCAATGTCCAGCGCACATTGGATTTGTTGGCAACACACTCTCCATCATCACTTGCATCGAGGACCATCGTCTTCTCTGTAGGACCGCGGCCGTCATCGGTCTGATCAAGAGTAAAACCAGTTTGATCCCATTCGAAAATCATATCTGGATCTGTTACGGTGCATATGGTGTCATATGGCTTTTCAGGATCAAAGGCTGGGTTCCGAATGGCAATGCCACATTTCACCAGACCTTCAGCAACAACTTCATACCAGTCACCCAGATGAGAACTGGTGGACCATCGGGCTAGATCCATCTCAAGACGTGTCTGATTCTTGACTTTGATCCCCCAGCGTCGGCGGAAGGAGTAATACCACCCCTGGCGTACCTCCTTGTGTTTGAACCGCTGTGCTAGCTCGGTGTCCCGGATCAGATAGTTCGCAGCTCCAATGAGAAGAGACTTTCCCGCTTTAAGCTTAAGGGCACGCAGTGTTTGCACATAATTCACCAGTTGAAGTTCGTAGCGGCGTGGAATAGCAGTGGCAACTTCACAACGGATGGGGGACAGAATGGAGGAAGAAGCGGCCTCAACATTATGGTTCATGTGATTACTAAGCTTGGCATGAAGAGTTGACCTACTCACAAGAACTCCAATCGATGCCAGGAGAGCGGAAGCGCGGCGACCATCCCGGGCGAGTCTCTTTCCGAACATTGCTTCGATCGCCCACTTGATGCCCTCTCGGTACATGCCGACCGTGCCGTGTGTGCCATACTTAGCATCATCGCCAAGACGTGTGCACTTACTCTCAATGACGGATTTGATCGCCTGCATCTCGGTTGCAGATGGCCAAGTCTCCGGTGCTGCGTTCTCTGAACTAGCAGCTGATTCCAGTTGAGGTGTGTCAGGTGCTGGTATCTTGCCACTGACTACCAAACACACTGCACCACTCGACTTCATTTCGTTCTCATACTTGAAAAACAGCTGAGGACTCACGCCATACGCAGCCGCCGCGTCTCTCTTGCTGGAAAACAAGTCTTTGGACTGGGGCGAATAGAAAGCTCTCACAGCGAGCAGGGCTTTTCGCTGGCCTTCGCCTCTTCCAAACCGAGCGACGCCTTGAGCGTCAGGACACGGGGAAACTGGTGGGGAAGCTCCAGGAGTCTCCATGCAGGGAGAGGAAAGCTGATGGACAGCAGAAGAACTCTCCACGACTGGAGTTGAGGGTGGGGAAGGCAACGATTCGTCCATTATTTCTTATTTTACTCAAAATTCAAAATTCTCATGCTACATCGTACCACAAAACCCTTCAAAATTCCGCACAAGCAAAGGCTATCAACAAGGCACCGACACGAGGAGAAACTACAACAACCCAGCTGTCGACTACAGGAAGAAAGGACTTCATCAACTCCAGTGACTGCACTCTACAAGCGACGAAAAATTATTTTACTCGAAATGTCCAGAAATGTACAATGTCCAGAAATTGCGACTCACCTCGTACAGAGTGCATGTACAGTGCTGCTCAATGGAATCCAGTCGCGTCACTCAAGTACGCGCCGGGCGTTGCGCAGCCCTAGAGCTGTGAACACTGGGCTGGGGAATGATGCGAGGCGCAAACTTGAGTGATGCGACTGGATTTCATTGAGCACGACTGTATATATACTACTGTGTACAGTGTAGCGTGTTAACGCATTGTAAGGGGCCATCCGTAATTATCAATCTTTTACACGAAGCGAAAAAGTATCATTTATGGGTGGGAGGGTCGAAGAGAGTTTCGTTTTGAAAATATTGATCGCATAACCATCGATCCATTTCGTTGTCAAGTCAATATAATTTTTTTTCATCTGGGGGGGGGGGGGGTCGGATGGTTGGGGAGGGTTGTAACTAAAAATTTTCGTTCTGTGAAAATTATCGATAATGCCAGATGGCCCCTAAAGGATACGTTTACATTAATTTTGGTAAGTCCTGAAAGCTGTGATTGCAGTGCTAGAAAGAAAGACAGACACATACACACACATAGAGGAATTCACATGGCATACCCAGCAATTAGAGTGCATCAACCAGAGTGCGCAACTAAGCAGGGGGTGGGGTGCGTAATTTGTTGCTTATAATATGTTCGACGTCAAGTTAAAGGTAAAATGGATGGCATGGGTCCTCTATTGATGCAGTGCATGTCTGTCTGTCTGTCTGTCCGTCCGTCCGTCCGTCCGTCCGTCCGTCCGTCTGGCCGTCCGTCCGTCAGTCCGTCCGTCCGTCCGTCTGTCTGTCTGTCTGTATGTCTGTCTGTCTGTTTCTTTTCAGCTGAAACGTGGCTGGTTGGAATGAGTGCTACACTGAGTAACATCCACCAGTTGCAGACGTTTCTCTCTGCGCAGTTGTTCACCAGCGACTTCCGTCCGGTGAGTACTATATTTCTACGGCATTCGGATTGTGTGTGTGGCATTCTGGGAGCTGTCCCTGCATGTCGTCTTTCTACTGTTCCATACCGGCTCTTTTAGCCAGCGGCTCCCATCTGCATGTCAACGTCATTTTCCCTGTCATGTGTGCTATGCTATGTTGATCACAGGTGAAACTTGAGGAGCATGTGATGCTAAGGGACGAGATCTTCCAAGTACAGGGCTCCGGTCCAGACGTGGAGTTGATATCAGTACGCAAACTCAATGTAAGCGTGCCATTTAGGCAGGTTTGGGCTGGTTTAGACCGGTTTAAGCTGGTTTCGGCTTGTTTAGGCAGATTTGGACTGGTGTAAGCTGATTTCGTGCTGGTTCTTCTTCATCATTGTATAACATATTCATGCAGAACGTAAACAGTTTCCTCCGAGACAAGATTGCAGTATCATTGCAGAATGTCAAATTAACAAATGTGTAGATTGCTGTACAAGTATCTTCAAGGGGCACTAGTGATCAGAGGTGCACGCTGAGTTCCAGTCAACTGTGCCTTCATGGAGGCAAAACCCAGTCGAGCAAGTTATTAGGGGGGGGGGGGGGGGGGGGGGGGGGAGGAGGAGATTTTTGTGACTAGTATGTTAGCCAATGGGAGAAGATTGCATTAGGAAATCAAGCCACCTGCCTACTGGTTTTTCTGTCCGAAACTCAACACTTGCAAGAGGGAAGATTGCGTTTGTACAAACACTGTCTGCATGTATTCCGACCAAGGCACTTACCCCCTGCTGTGGCTACATTCCTTGCATATCCGATACAGCACGTGAATTCACTGCTGACTGTCAGCGGCCGAATCGGTTGAGACTTCTCTAGTTGTTTCTGGTGCTGTGCCGGTTGTGCAGGAAGTCTAGTCAAAGCAGAGTGCATGTGTCCAATTCAAAATGTGAAAATAAAGCTACAGATGATGCATTGTTCACTTTGTGTGTATTCGTGGCATATATCCATGCTTGGACATGTTTCTGTTGCACATTGCAGGCCAGGGACCGCAAGCTTACCGACGTGACAATGGATCCGGACTGTCTGGTCTCTCTCGTTCTGGAGGCAATCCTGGACGAGAACAAACAGCCCAGTCACTCTTGTCTTATCTTCTGCGCGACAAAGAAGAGCTGTCAGAACGTCGCAGCTATGCTGGCTAATGTCCTGAGGAAGTAGGTTCATTTTCTTGTGGAAACCATCTAGGTTTGGTGTTACATGATTGTAGGTCTAGTTCTCTTTTCTTTTATTTGATAGGCTTTACTGTCAGCCATTTCACTGGATTTGTGCGTGGACTTGGGATCTGGCCTGGGAAACGGATATTTCATTCTCTTGTTGTTTCTTTCCTTCAACTCCCCCCAACTTAGGAATATTTGTACTCTTGCAGAAACGTGCTTCATGGTGATTCATGAGCTGATAAATATCTGGGACATGTGATAGCTCCAGTAAACCTTGTTCAGAATCCACTGGTATATTCCCGCCCAGCATAGTATGACTCCTTAGATAACAGTACATTGTGTGATGTCATGGCACGTGTGTAAGTGGTTGGTCTATGCCCCCTGTGTCTGTTCCATCCAGTCGTCACAAGTCTATCCTTGCTTACAAGTCATCACAGAGGCGTGCGGTTCTGAAAACCCTACGCAACGAATCAGCCGGCGAGTGCTGTCCCGTTCTGACGTCCACCGTACCCGCCGGTGTAGCGTATCACCATAGTGGACTAACGGCGGATGAGCGCAAGGTCATCGAAGAAGCATTCAGCAGTGACCTATTGTGTGTACTCTGCTCAACCACAACACTTGCTGCGGGTGTTAACTTGCCGGCCCGAAGGTATCTATCACTACTAGCTCACAGTTGTGTTTTGAACTTTTGAATGTAGCATATTGAACCAGTGTTTGCGGCTGTGTGGTTGCCAAGAGGTCGTCCATGAGCAGAATACTTGCATGTTTTGCTCTCAAACTATGGTTTTCTCTTGTGCGCTTGGTGCAGCCAGGAAGACTGTGATAAGTTCCTGAGAGAGAAGTTATAATTAAATTATGCAACGGCGCGATTGATAGTGTAAACTCCGAAAGTGTTAGGGTTCACACTATCAAAAGCGCCGTTGTTGTCAATGATGGCAATGCCCTGTCAGATGACTCAAGAGGAATGTCTGCGGTATACATGCAGTGGAGTTTACTTGGTATGACTTGGGGTCCGAAAGTCAGCATTGTCCTGACCCCGGGCTGGCTGTGATGTAGCACTTCCAAGCCCTATTCCCTCAAACGACATGACACCGGCGTTTGAGAATACTGGAAGCCATAATACTGCAACTTGCTCCTTCTCGTTGCGTTGTGCGCTTTGCCTCCTCGTAAGCTATTTTGGCTATCGTCGTTCTTGTTGCTGCTTCAGGGTGATCTTGCGTTGTCCGCTGGTGGGGCGTTCCTTTCTCTCCCTCAGTCAGTACAAGCAGATGGTGGGTCGTGCTGGTAGGGCTGGCCTAGACACCACTGGTAACAGTATTCTCATTCTGCAGGACAAGCAAGCTCAGCAGGTTGGTGCTACAAGTCCAAGTTTGTCTTGTGTTGAGGAATAATGGGAAAGAGAGCGGGTCTGCTCTAAACTTCTTCCTATGACTGAAGCTATAGGAAGCCTCACCCCTGCTACTGTGAAATAATCTTGCTGGAGAATTTTAAAATTCAGCAGACCCTTGACTTAAAATACTTATCTCAATCATGACATGTGCTTTTCACTTGTACAATGTACATGTATCTGAAAAGTTTGTCTGTGTTTCGGCATTGGTGCGTTTCAGATGCTGTCCGTCCTGCAAGGTCCGTTTGCCAGTTG
>NC_088644.1:4048340-4050840 GCF_964019385.1 Sycon ciliatum
CGGTAACCTGCAGCTACTGCTGAAGAGTGGTTTCATCCGGCGGCGGCCGCAGCCCAGCGACGGTGCTGCTGCTGCTGCTGCATCTGCCTCGGTGGTGCTCGGCAGCACTGACGGCGCCTCTCAATCCCAGAGCCTGATGGCGAGTAGTGCTACTCTGTCATTACCTGCTAGCAGCAGCTGTCTTGGTCCCAACACACGCTACTACTACCGGGCAACGACGCTAGGCATGGCTACTATGAAGGGTATGGAAACTAGACCAAAAGTACATGTACATTCCCCGTATATTCTCTATTATAACTTATTAGCGTTGTGCTTACATTTTTTCAACACCCTCTACCCTGTGCGTGTACTTCACCACCTCTTGTGGTGAAGTACATAGTGTTGAGGCTGCTGTGAACATGTTATTTTCAGTGTAACTTTAATTTCTGTGATTTCGGTAGAGAAACCAGGCACCTAAATTTAAATTACACCTAAAAGGCACTAGAGTATGTACTGTATGTGAAGGGAAAGCTGGTCACCTAATTCTAAATTACACCTGAAGCCTGGCAGGTCCCTGACACCGAAATTTTAATACACCTAAAATTACATGTTTTACAGTATGTTCTGGTGGAAGAAATTGAGTCATCCCGACTCAGCTAGTGCTGGGCACTGTGAAGCCCAAGTCCTACAAACACTGGTCTGTGCACAGGCACAGGACTCTACCATGAGATAGGGTAATATTGAACTGCACTGCTGTTCATCTTGATCGTGTTATGATTCGATGACATGGGGATGTTCTTGATGTGGGTACGTTCTAAGCTTCAATGTATTTTTTTAAAGTTTAGAATGTACCATGCCAATGTCAAGAACCCATATTGTGTGTTGATTGTGACCAGGCTCACTGGATGTCAGTGTGGCACCGATTGCATACCGTGACATGCTGCGTTCACTGCGTACCATCAGCCTATCCACAGATCTACATCTGCTGTACCTGGTGACGCCGGTGTCTGAGACAGTCAACTTGGAGCCCGACTGGATGGTTTTTCTCCGAGAAGTAAGTACTTGTAGTTATTGATTGCTGTATGTGTTGTTGTTGTTGTTGTTGTTGTTGTTGTTGTTGTTGTTGTTGTTGTTGTTGTTGTTGTTGTTGTTGTTGTTGTTGTTGTTGTTGTTGTTGTTGTTGTTGTTGTTGTTGTTGTTGTTGTTGTTGTTGTTGTTGTTGTTGCTGTTGCTGTTGTGACCTCGAACTGCAGGAAAATTGGCCGGTGTGCATCAGTAATGTACTTCAAAGTAAACAAGTACATGTCGTCAATTTCTTGTCACCATGGACAAGTGACAAAGTGGTGATCGTGCCAGGTTTCACCATCACAGTATTTCAGCTTATTTGTGACATTGACAATGTTGTATTACTGCCCGTGTTCTTGTGTAGGTGAGTAAGTTACAGACAGAAGAAGCTCACGTCGCATCTATCCTGGGTATATCGGATGCCTGCCTTACTCAGCGAGCGACCGGACGATCCAATGCTGGAATGGTACGCGCTGTTGTGATCCTAGTAGTTGCACTGTTGCACTGTTGCTTGTCAGTGATCATAGCTATGGTGCTGATTGTGATATCACTGGCGGTGGTAGTTGTGCTGGTGCTGCTGGTGCTGTTGCTGCTGCTTCTGTTATTGCTGTTGTTGTTGTTGTTGTTGTTGTTGTTGTTGTTGTTGTTGTTGTTGTTGTTGTTGTTGTTGTTGTTGTTGTTGTTGTTGTTGCCGCTGAGATTCTTGATGGTTTCCTACAGTTCCTCACTCACTGGCCTTAAAGCTAATGTTTTCGACCACTACCTTCAACCCATGCATGTTTGTGTTCTTTCTCATGTTCATCAGTCCGCTGCCCAGGAGATGGTGTACCGTAGGTTCTACCTAACACTTCTGCTGCATCACTTGCTGAAAGAGCGCAGCGTCTGGGACGTGGCAGCCATGTTCTCGTGTTCGCGAGGTTTCGTTCAGAACTTGATGTCCTCGGCGGCATCCTTTGCATCCTGCCTCCTACACTTCACAGAGGTGAGTGTAGGATTCATCTCCCCGTATTCCTTTTGAGAATGCTTTTGTTGGCAAAAATTTTACGGTTCGCGTGAGACTCGGTTTCTCTATTTAGAGGCCGAGTTTTCCGCATCCGTAGGAACGCCACCACCCTTCAAGGATCAAGCTGCAGATGCAGCGGGTGAGTAGATCAGCTCACCAGCATGTGGTCAACGACCGAAAATCCCATTCACTGCATCCATGTTTTCCTCGTGCCAGGCCACGAGTTCCCAATTAACTGTGGGTCGCAGCACGGCTGGAAAAAATCCTTCCGCTTCTTTTTTTGTTGGCAATTGGGGTCGCAATGGCCGTATCATGAACATGTACTACTTGTTCTGCTTCAATGGCTTTGAACTATTGAGCTTCTTGTCTGTGATCACGCCCTGTCCGTGTCTGTGTGCACCCCCAGGGCCTGAAAGAGCTGCGCTACGTTCACATCCTCTTGCCAGACATCGT
>NC_088644.1:4055840-4175082 GCF_964019385.1 Sycon ciliatum
CAGGGTTCTGAGTGTTGAGTTTCTCTTTCAGGATCTCTAGGGTCTTGGCCATCGGAACGTTGGTAAAGAGGCTTTTAACATCGAAACTCGCCACCGCGTGGTCGTTGTCGATATGAAGGTCTGGTATCGTCGTGATGAAATGCCTGGAATTTGCGATGTACGTGTCTGTCTGTCCAGTGAGGGTTCGGAGGATCTTGGCCAGGTGGCGAGCTAGGCGGTGCGTCGGTGAGCCTATCGCAGCCACTATTGGCCGTAGTGGGATTCCTTCTTTGTGAATTTTTGGCAATCCATAAAGATGTGGTGAGGAGCAGGTCCACTTATTGAGGAAAGCTTTTGACTTTTTGTTAAGGTCTCGTCCCGTGTGAGTGGTTGAAGAAGTGAGTTTAGTTTCCGTATTGTCCGGTCTGTGGGGTCTGTCGTCAAGGTGGTGTAGGTGGTAGTGTCGTTAAAATGTTGTTGTATTTTTTGGTCATAATCGTTGGTGTCTAAGAGAACCACTGCCTTTCCCTTGTCCGCTGGCAAGATTTTGATGTTTGTCACCTTGCGTAAACTGGAGAGCGCCCGAGCGTGGACCTTGGAGAGGTTGGAGCCTGGGGGTGGAGAGGAGTGTGTGTACTAGTACTACACACATGCAGTACACTCATACCGCGGTTATCCGGACCCCGAAGTTACCGGCACTTCGCTCTACCGGGCACGCTTTGAGCGAGTTTCAGTGGAAATATCACTATTCTTTTGTCACCTTTTGTGGAAATAGTCACGTCACATGTCATATCCATGCCCTCCCCCCCCCCCCCCCAATCAAATTGTATGTGATTCGGAGATCTGGACATTTCAAAGTAAGTTACGGGCAGTGTCCGGTCCCGGACCGCCCGGATAAACGAGTTATGGGTGTAGTTGGATCAGGTGTATGAGCAAGCTCCACTTATGACCTCTTCCCGTCTGCAGTATACTAGGTGTGTTGATGCTTGTATACTGATGCTGCGGCTTTCAATGTGTTTTTAAATTGAATGCCACCCGCAGGGCCGCGCTCGCCAGCTGCACTCTGCCGGCTTCAAGACTATGCAGGATGTAGCACGCTCCTCTGTCTCTAACCTGCTGGCCAAGCTGGCTCCGATTGGCAAAAAGCAAGTGACACAGATCCTATCTGCTGCCAAGGTAAACGGATGGCCAATTGCCCGGTGTATTGTTACCAATACAATGTAAATCAGTGAATGCAATGTATTGGTCATGTAATTGTATTTTGGGTTTGGGAAGCATGAACAAAGTTAGCAACCCTTTTCTGAAACATGGGGGGGGGGGGGGGTACACAACTGCATGTTTGTTTGTTTGTTTATTTTAGAGTTGAAGAACAAACAGGCAAATTTGCCTCATTACATGATATCGACTATTAAAAAGAAGAATAAAGTACAAAAGGCCAGTAAAGGAAATGATACTGAATAAAATGGACTCAGATGGATCGCATGAGCTGATTGTTTAGTAACTGGTGGTGTTAGTGGACACTATAGTGTAACTTGTAGTTCCTTGGTCCTTTCTCTTTTCTATAAATACTGAATAAAGTGGGTAATAAAGTATAAAAAGGCCAGTAAAGGAAATGATAGTAAAGCGGTCAGTGGTACACAGGGAAAAATCTGATGTGATGTATTCTACATTAAGGACTGAGAACAATTTCCCAAAGACTGATTTCCTAGGCGACTAATAGCACCATTCAGCAGGGTTACCGAAAAGCAGCATTTGCTGGGAGGGATCATCACATGAATCGACGGTACTGGGAGATCTTCCTGATGTCAGGCTGGAGCCTGTTCCACAGTGACACACATTGGAATGAGGCAGAGTGTGTACTAGCGGATGTCTTAGTAACGGGACATTTAAGGGTAGGCGATTTTCCTGACTGCGTGTAGCACGGCCGGCATTGAGAGGACTGAGCATTTTTTTTGAAAGTGCACATCATGCCTACATATAGAATGGAAGAGAACAACAACAACAACAACAACAGCAGCAAGAGAACATAGGGGACTACAAAGGGCGTGTAGGTGCTATAAAGCTGTGCCGGTGAGGTGGAATGCGCTCCCCCGACCAGTGGTCTCGGGACCAAGGCGCATATCACGCACCATGGGGAGAGGGAGAGAAGAAAGGCTGTGCGTGAAAGAGTGAGAGCCAGAGAATGATGGAGAGAGATAGAGAGGTAGAGAGAGAGATGGGGGGGGGGTGAGTGAGTGAGTACCAGATCAAGTTAGGAAGCTATGCCAATGGTTCAGCAGCTGCGTTGCTTGCATGGGGGGGGGGGGCAAGACGGAGAAGGTAAATCGGAGCTGCTGCCAGGCAGAGTAGCGTGCAAGCACTGAATCAGCGAGAAAGGGACCACCAAAAGGAGCAAAAAGGAATGAAGGAAACACAATGCAAAAACATTCTGCTCTGAGGTGTTTCAGGAGCTCTAAGGAGCAAGGTATAGTTCAGTGGGGTGAAGACAAGGTGATCGGTGTGGGAATGGAGAATGGAATACCGTCAAACTTAGCCATGGAATGCTGTCACCCACAAACAATCCCGGCGCATCAGGTGCTGACGTATGCGTGACTTGAAGGCCTTCATTCCCTTCGATGCAGGAGGTTCCGGGATGACTTGCTCAGGAATGTCGTTCCATGCTGCAATGAGGGTGTAGGGGAATGTCCTCAGCAGGTAGTCCGGTGCTGTCCGAGCAAGTGGCCATTGCATCTGGAAAGGGTGTTGAGAAGCTAGTTGTCGGCGGGTTCTAGGAGTAGGTGCAGGCTCTGAAGGTGGCGGGAGGAGGGCTGTCAGCTGGGGTGGGCGCTCAATGTAGTGCAACTTGTACATATAATTATGCAAGCCCTGGGACTGCCCTCCTGAGCTGCAGGCTCTGAAGGATCGTGCCAGGTCCGATGATCCGCATTGCCTTCTCCTGCACCCTGTCATAGCGTGCTAGGTGGGATTGGGCTGCACACATGGTGGCTAGGGGAGAGTACTCCAAGTTGGGCCGAGTGAACCCCTTATGCACTGCAAGGCGGCCCTCATGACCCAGAAGCCAAGCAGCACGGCGCAAGAATCCCAGGCGCTGGCTGGCCTTGACAGTGACAGCATGGATATGGCGCTGGAACCCGAGCTTGGAGTCGAATGTGACTCCAAGCAGCTTCAGACAGTTTCTCGCGATATGGGTTGTAGAATCGCATACTCTGCAAGTGGGAGATTGTCCCTCGTGAAAAACTCGAAATGTGCTCTTGCCGTCGCTGGTACGCACAAAGCTCGGGATGTGCTTGCCACCTGCCAGCTTGAAGGTGGCGAACCGTACACCAGAGGCAACATGTACGCCTTCCCGTACTTTCACCTTGCCATGCCTGATCTGACCTTGCACGGTGCCGTACTGAGAAAGCGTGGCGATCACAACAGCATAAGCAATCCAAAGTGGCACATCGTGTATGTGGAGTTGATTAATAACGAAACCATGCTGGCAAACCTGGTCAGCTAACTGTTTGTCGGCAAAAGTTAATCGGCACTGACCCCCAGTGCTTACCTGGAGAGGCAGGATTTCTTCGGCTTGAATACCATGCTTCTCCAGGCACTGCACGTGTCCAGTGAGTTTGGTGTCGTTCACGGCCGGAAAAGTAACTGTATTTGCTTTCAGCTCGGTGGCTGTCAGCCGTCTCCAGGGATCCTGCCCTTCATGATCTGCTACCTTACATATATGTTGCTGGAGTATTCCTGCTGGGTTGGGGTCCTCCCCACGCATGTCGAATCAGCTGACAAACGCTCACCTGACGGAGCTCGAAAAATGTAAACCGCACTCAACTCGCAAATTTTTGAATTGCATACCGGTAAGCAATGTACTGCATTTATCCTGAAGGCAGCGCCAAGTGTAACCAAGGAGCTTGTGGCAGTACATAACTTCTAGTGAGTGCAAGCGCAATTGGCAATACAGCGGCGCAGATGGGGATGCAGATTGAGCATTGAAAACACAGCGGACTGCACGCTTCAGTAGACGCTCAAGGCGCTTGGGCTGATGTGAGGTGAGCCCAGCAGAGAAGCAGTTGCTAACTTAGCATAAAGGAAGTCAGGAAGGATAAGGGACTTCAGGTACGTGATGCGGCACGGGAGGGGCATGCAGCGCCTGTTTCTGAACAGCACCGCTATTTTACATGCAGCTCACTTGGTGATCTGATTGACCATGGTGGACCACTTAAGGTCTTGTTCCATGTGGACACCAAGATACTTAGCAGTTTCTACCTGTTCCAGTTGAGCTCCAGAACACATAACATTGACGAGAGGATTCACAGTGCGATGGGCTGGGATGAACAAAATCTGTGTCTTACGCTCATTTAGTACCACGTTCCTGCTGGCAAGCCATCTGGTCAAGTGTGTAAGTGCAGAAGACATAATTACGTTCCAGTTGATGTTTGTCCCTGCTACTAATGTAGAGCATGATGTCATCTGCAAACTGAACTGTCCCGCGGCACACCATGCGGTTGAACTTCAGCTGCCACCCAACGGACATAAGGGACAAACAGCAGAGGATCAGGTACGGAACCCTGGGGCACACCACTGCTGTGTTGTGCTGGTTGCCAATGACAACTTTTTGCTGCCGGTCTCTTTGGTAGTCTGCCAACCATTTCAGCGCACTTCCACCCACACCAATACTGATGTTCTCAGCCTCCTTTACAAGCAAAATAAACACATTGTGTTCCACAAACTTTCAGCTCTGAGTCCTATAAACAAACAAAAGCCAAAACAAACAGAACACAGCATAATGTGTACAGAGTCTACATACGTACTTAGTGGGTACTTCACGAAGTAACCAGCAGCAGCAATGGTTAGTAATCCGGTCAAATAAAATAGACAAATGGAAAGTAAAACTTCAACACCACTCATGCAGTATAACATTAACCCGGTACCCGGGCTTCTGCTATTGCAGCAGAAGTATCACCCACAGCCAAGGAAGATGACTGGCTAAAGTCAAGAGCCTTCTGCATGCACGCAGGCACATGATGCAGGACCGCAAACAGGATAACGATATGGCTTGCACCTGATGAAAGACATCAAGTGAGAATATTGCTCTGTCTTGGCTGCCAACAGGGAGGCCACTCTCTTGCAGAGGACTGGTGCTGCCTTGCCCATTCCTCCGCTCGAAGACATCACAGCCGGAACAAAAGTTGAATGCTCAACTTGCCGCACTCTCTTTTCGTAATGCCTTCTTTTTTCCCTCTCGTGTCGATAATACACAGTGGTACGTGGTGCAAACTGATTTGAGCGAGAATAAGGATTAAGAACCCGGACATGAATGAGGTTTCGCTCAAATCGACTGCCCCACAAACCACTGGCACCGACATCAAGCCGTGCATGTTCTTCGACGTTGGCAGTTCGGTATCGTAATTGCTCACCGGTCAGTTGCTGCAGCGTAGGCTCAGTCGACACATTGCTACATACAGTCGACCTACCCTTATAACGATATTTGCGTCAGACCGAGAAATATTGTTATAAGGGTAATATTGTTATAGGGGTAACTGGTTCATTTCATACACATGCGTCATAATACATGGATTTTGTTCATTTTTTACGCTCTCCATAGCATCGTACATGCACATTATGTACATAGCAAGGTGCCCACTGTTGCCCCCATTGCATTTTGTCCTGTCCCAGCCGTTTACCAAGTGAAGCTTGCCCTACCTGGATAGTAGGCTCTACATATTCCCTGCTAGATATTGTTATAAAATGGAAAATGTCGATTGGTCAGCCCATTTTATATCGTTATAGGGGTAATATCGTTATAGCAATATTGTTATAGAGGTAAGGCATTGTATGCACAAGTCAATGGAGTGATTTGGTTTGGCAGAAAAATATCGTTATAAGGGTAATATCGTTATAGAGGTTATCGTTATAAGGGTAGGTCGACTGTACTTGGTTGAGGAGCTGTGCGGTAGTGTCACGGATGGCATTGTGCCATATGGTGGGAACCCTCCGTGAGGGCAGGAGAGCGAATCAGAAACGCTCCGACCTCTCGGCCACATGAATAATGAGTCGGAACCAGCTGTTTCTGTGTTACTCCGCGCGTTCTGTGGATGGAGTTGGCTTCAAAGAGAGAACACAGCAAATAATTGCTAGCTTTGTAATGTGTACAGAAAAAAGGCTATACGGTTTGAGCATGAATCTAGTGAGGATGTTGTGAACACCAAGCTAGGTGAAAGAAGGTGTAGGTAGGTTGCCAGAATGGAAACCGGTACACAGCATGAATTGCTCGTGTACTGAGCTTTCCAATCGCGGCATATTGGCAGAACTGAGGAAGGGGTAAAGTGCATTGGAGGGATACTCTAGTCCGGTTGCTGAAGGCTTTTAAAAGTAGAAAGCTTTTCTGCAGCTGTTGTCCGTAAATTGCCTGGAACATCAGAGTGCTCCGATCTTCTTGGCAGGCTTCAAGTGCTGGTCTATAGAGACAGAGATACTTTGTCGTAGGACACTTTTCAATTCTAACGCCATGGATAGCGACTGTAAGACTGTAAAGGCAGGGGATTGGGCTTTGGGGACGGTGGATAAATAGCAGCTGTGTCTTTGGACTTACGGTAGAATCGTTTCGCACACCGTGGTCAAGGCTGTGTACCTGTGACTGAATAATTATGTCGTTTGCGCGTGTACTTGTAGTACTCGTGCATCGCCATGTGCTGCATACACATGATGTGCGCGTGGCTGTGTGCAACGTACACCTGATGCGTGAATGTACCTTGTATTGTCGTGTTTAGATCGCCCTTCAAGAGAAAGTTGAGAGTCTCCGAGAAGAAGCCGACGATCTGCTGGCCGCTAGCCAGGCTAGCACTTCAAGTGAATGATTGCCATACGTCACAAATCCCCAACCTGCCTCTCTCTCCCTCTCTCTCCCTCTCCCTCCCTCCCCCTCTCTCTCTCCTCTCTCTCTCTCTCTCTCTCTCTCTCTCTCTCTCTCTCTCTCTCTCTCTCTCTCTCTCTCTCTCTCTCTCTCTCTCTCTTCGGTATACTTAACATATTCAACCCACAGTGTTAAAAAATATTTCATAAAATTATTCCTATTGTCATCCGTTCTCACAAAATACACTAGTCCAATCTAGACAGATGTTGATATAATTAATTTTGTCAAGCTGATAGTTTTGATAATAATTGAAGTATATCGGGGATGGGAAGCTCAGTGTTATTCTATCACTTTCCATTCTTGGCCACCAAGAAAAGGAAGTCTACCCATTGAAATTATCATACTGCTCTGGAAGGGAATATGGGGTTGAGAAACCCATCATACTAGTTGGAGCAATGCCACTGTCTGCAGGCCAACGTCTGCATGTAACACTACAGGGTTCGCAGGATCGGGATTGGACTAGCACAGGAACTATACTTCATAGCTCACAGGTTTGCCTTTTCTCCCTCGGATACTGTGTGGGCAAAGGAAGCCTACAGAAGAACGGTATCTGCTTCAGCACACGTCCCCAGCACCATGATAGACATAGTAGATGTTTTCACTGGCATCCTTGATGATGACCAGGTAGCTCTGTCTCGAGAAAATATTGATCCGCACTCGCTTTCACAATAGCTTCGCTCGTCCACATTGAAACGCACACCAAGTCATCAAATCTCTCTGTCTCTCTCCGACGACTCGGAGAAGCCTGGGTTTGTCTTCCTTGCTCTGCATGCGAGCCTTGGGCAAAGTCCTCGCCGGTAACTACTGCCTAGTGCCACCGGACCTGATTGACATCGAATACCACATTGCTGTACCTGTGTTTAGAAACACATGCAGGGTTGATGTCTGTCCATCCAGTTTGCTCTCTCCAGAATCCCATAGTTGGGAAGGAGCATGGGCCCCTCATCTGGAGGGTACTTCTGCATCTACCACAGTTTTCTTGCTATGGGAGGCTCTGAGAGCAGCAACGACGCACTTTTTCATGATCGCCTAGACAAATCCTTGTAACATTATAGTCCTCCGGCTATGTGGCGTGGGCTTCCATTACTGGGAGTCCGCGACGGCAGGATCAGCAGTGTAGCCACTATCAGGACACATAGGCTGAGTGCCACCACCAGAACGCTCTGCAGTGGCTGCAGTGCAGTGCCGCGGCGATGCGTCCGGAATCTCGGCGGAACCGTGCAGCCCTCGCTGTTGTGCTCGTGCAGTTCGTCAGCAGCAAACGGTAGAAAGCACGTCTTGCAGAATTCTATACGTTTGGAGCACAGCTGCATGTGCTTTGCTAGGCGAAACCGTGGCACCTCAACACCGCACCCATTGAAGCAACATTGTACACAGTTCGGGCCAAATGTACACTTCCTCTCGTGCTCCTCTATTCGGTCAAACACAATGCTACCTTCACAGTGACTGCATTTCACCTGCAGCTCGCTGTACATGTTGCGCACTAGTCTGCTGGGTCGTTGCAGGTCCTCTGCGTTGCGCGCTAGGTCGCACCGGCACATCGGGCATTTTCTAGGCGGCTTTGAGCATACACGACGCGCACAAGCTTTGCAAAGCAAGTGCTGGTTATCTGACGAGCATTGCCTTGCGCCGTCCGGTGTAGGCACACAATAGCACACCACACAGCACAGGCTATCGCTAACGGGGTTAGAGAAGCGATCGCGATCCACGGCATCGCTCGTAAACACTTCATCCAGCTGTTCGCTAGCCATTGCTTTCCAGGAAACGACCTTTCTTCATAATAATAATTATTATTGTCCATCGATCGATCGATCGCCTCTCTATATCTCTGCGTTGGACATTTATTTTTTTGGCAAAAATCAGTGCCCGGATATTCCTAGCTCCGAGCACGTGACCGGACCACGGTACAGTACATGTGGTACATGACAGTGCTGGCAACTGAAATCCGACCTCCTGGGCGGCGCGGCGCGCCGCCCAGGAGGTTGGATTTCAGTTACCATCACTGTACATGTAGCTGTAAACAGTAAAGCGGGACAAGGCCAGGGAACTGGGAAGGGTATCAAGCAGCATGTCCCGCTTGCTGAATGATGAGGTTAGGAAACTGCGTCCAAACGTGGCAGGCCGCCCAAGAAAGCCCAGGCACACGTTTGGTCGGTTCCATTGCCAGCTCCTTTTTATTTTTTATTTTTTTATTAAAATACTGAAATACACAGTCCAGCAGAGAACGGAATGGGAAGACAGAATCTAGAACCAAAGGGGAGACATGACAGCGGGAAGCCGGAGCAGCGGGCCTACCTCCCCCGACCATGTGTTTCGGGATCAGCGGCAGGACCAAGCACCCAATACAAAAGTAGAGCGGAAAAAAGAATGAGCAAGTATCACGGTGTGATGTAAGGAAACTGAATTTAATCAGATGGCGAGTTGCCTGGTGTTGCATACAAGTACATGTACATGTACATGAACGCTCCCAGCCTATTGTTAATATACACGACCTACATGTACATGTACATCCGACCCGTTCTCGAGTATGGCAGCCTTGCCCTCTCCAACACCACACAGCAACAGCGGGACACACTGGAGAGAATTCAACACCGTGCTACACGCATCTGCCTTCGGATTCCCCTCTTTGCACCAGCTCACCACAGTTCCATCCTCCATCACGCAAAGCCCACCCTTAGCTCATGACTCCTTGTTAAACAAGTCCTACTAGCATGGGACATCCACCATTAAACCTCCCCACCACACCTGCAACAACCACATCTTGCACCACAACGTCAACACCAACCATACACCCTTCGACAGACAAGGACCTACTCCATCGGACAGGACATGCACACACAAACAGGCACCGAGATTCCCCCATCAACAGTGCCCTCACCCTCTACAACTCACTCCCTATCGACATCACAACCCAACCTCGTAGAAATTCTTTCCGAAACAATGCATCCAGTCTTTTTTTTGAGCAGTACCAGTCCTGTTCCTGCTCCGCGCATCCCCCTGGTTTCTGATATCTCGAGCGTGTACTTAACTATCTCGATCACCCCTGCAAACGTTATTGCCCCCGCTTGTTTTTCATGATCCATTGCTTCTTGCCTCCCCGGTTATTTTCCATCTACATGTAGCTGTTTCTGGCTAGTATCAGTTCTATCACACTTATCAATCGTCCTTATTGGCGTCACGCCATCGTGGAATAAAAGAATAATAATATACATGACTGTATGGTCCGGTGTCTAATAATAATAATAATTCGCGGGATTCGCGTTGGCATCGCTTGAATGTTCAGAAACACACAAACTAGCCTTCGCTTCCGCAGGCCACCACTATGCCTATGCCTTGCACACCTGAGTGGCGAATGCAGACCTCACAAGTGAGTCAGGGGAGAGTAGGTGAGTCTCTCAACCAATCCGCAATCGGGCGTGTAACGGCCCATAACCCTGTAAACTGCATCCTTGTTACCCTCACTCCGAGCTGTGAGTACCCAGTTGACCGTGGGTGTCGGCGCAGTTCACCACGCGTAAAAAGTCTTTACTCACGTAAAAAGTCTTTACACGCTCCCTGCTACCACTGTACCAGCGCGGTGTCTACTCATGATAATACAGCCCGGGTGGAGAAAAAGCTGACTAATTATCTCAAGAAACTAAAACAGAACTAACTTAGAAGGAGAAGAGCTCGTTGGAGCATCCATCCTCAAATTTAAAACAGAGTAAACAAATATCAGAACATGAGTTTTCATTATGCGACCGATTGGTTCTGTCCGCCCACGGCTTATGGTTCACCGAAAATTCATAAATCGAACTGTCCATTGCGCCCCATACTATCGATGGTGGCAGCTCCTCAATAATTATAATAATCTCTAAATGGTTGTGCGTGTGGCTAGACAACGTTTAGAAGTTCTATTGCAAGCACACTGTTAAAGATACGTTTGAATTCATCGACATCATACGCTCTCACCCAGTTCCGGCCAACGCGCATATGAGTTCGTTTGATGTTGTAAGTTTGTTTACAAACGTCCCACTTGAGGAAACGATCAATATTTGCCTTGATGTGCTATACGGTAATGATGAAGTTGACACTCCGTGGATGTCTGAGTCGGCGTTCCAGGAACTCGTGTTGCTCGTTACGACCGGTGTTGAGTTTTCGTTCAATGATGTTATGTATAGACAAATTATTAGTTGATGGTGTCGCTATGGGGTCACCGTTAGGTCCAGTCTCAGCGAATGACCATTCAATGTGGTTGTTGGTTATTGCGAGTCCTTGATTGCCGTGTCGTCCTGGCCCGCGTTATACTGCCGTTATATTGTGGACGACTCGTTCACATATTTCGACACTCTTGAGGGGAGTCAGGCCTTCCTTGATATTCTGAATGGCTTACACCCATCCATATGGTTTACTTGTGAACACGAACAAGAGTACAAGTAATTAGTTGTCCTTCCTAGATGTTCTTGTCCAGAAGTCTAGTCAGGGCACAGTAACATCTGTTTACAGAAAGCCAACTTTTACCGGCCAATACAATCATAATGTTCGATTCGTATTGTTCATATCAATACAAGATAAACTTAATGCGCAACTTAGTGGATAGAGCGAAACGTGTTTGCTCCCCGGCGAAACTTGCGGAAGAACTTGACTTCGTGAAGTCAGTGTTTCTCGAGAACGAATATCCCTAAGAACTACTAAATAAACCAATGAACAAAAGAATACAACAGAATGAAGTACAGTTTGGCCCTGAGAAACGTCCAGTGTATTTATCTCTCCCGTGGAAAGGGAACGTGCCATTATCTACAATGTACATGTAATTGTATGTGCCGTGCAGTCCTGACAATAGTCAAACAAACCTACTTCGCGGCGCACTTCGTTCCTGTGTTCACAACGGTACGTGCGTTCATGGTGAGGAGGGATGTCCTACCAACCCAACTTACTTCTAAAGACGTAGTGCCGATGACAATGTGGTACAGTAGTCGGCACGTTGGTAGGACCCTTCAACATCGGAACGCATGTATCAAGCAGCATGTTCCCCTTCACATGTTGACTGGTTCAGCACGGGCACTGCGTCCCAAGCGTGGCAGATCACCCAAGAATCCGGAACCACAGCCATTGCTGGTACAATTGCTACCACCAGCGAGGGCATCCTCATTACCTACGACCGAATGCACTGGACCCGTGGCCAGAAACAGGTCCGGAGTCTCGCTAGCTGAGTGATGGAGTACTAGTACTGTAGTAGCTGCATGTACATGTACATGTTGATCTACATCGAATGCACCGGAGCTCCTTAGACACAACGCAAGACACTTTAACAACACAAGAGTGTACCCAGCAGCATGCAGCTCTAGCTCTAGTCGCTGCCAAACGACGAAAATTTCATGATGAGTTGGATCCAGTACCGCCACCAGTACCATTGCCTCCACCGGAGCCGCCACCTAAACCAACAAAATTAATAGGCAGGGAATTGAGAGACCAAGAAGAGCAACTGCGAATTACGCGATGAGTTATTATGACACCGGACATCAAGAAACTGTGAGGACAACTGTAACATCAAATTAAATTTCACCCCGCTGATGCATTCTTTTCTTCCGATTATCATCTTCTTTCCTTCTTTCTTTCTTTTTTCTTCTCTTGCCATGGCTGGCTAACGCCCCCTCCTTTGCATTGGCTTCTGCCATTGAACGGTGAAATAAAATAAAATAAAATTGATGCAAATACTTACCGTACTGGTGAAATGAGGAGTCCACCAGCGGCGTCTAATGGTTATGGACAGGATGGAGAAGTGACCGAGGTCGAGGAGGAAGATGGAGCGGAG
The DNA here is from genome assembly GCF_964019385.1 of Sycon ciliatum. Lineage (NCBI taxonomy): Eukaryota > Metazoa > Porifera > Calcarea > Leucosolenida > Sycettidae > Sycon > Sycon ciliatum. The sequence continues at coordinate 4,068,515 of NC_088644.1, forward strand.
GAAGAGCCGGAGATTGACACGGATGAAGGATCGGAGGATGACATGGATGACGGTGCTGCGGATGATGGTGAGTTGGATGGAGATGATGATCGTCAGAAGTCTGCTGTGTTTTTGCATTTGTTATCTCACCCCCTTAAGTGTTTGGAAGTGTGTGATGATTTTTGTTTTTCTGTGTTGTGTCGTGCACGTCATGCCCGTCAGTTGAAGGTTCGTGAAGCTGTGTGTATTCGTTTGCGTAAGCCTGTGCTCTGTAAACAAAAGAAGCATGTCGTCGCGGTGAAATTGTTTTGTAAGTTCTTGAACTTCTTCCTCTTTTTTTTCCACAGTTTTTTCTCTCACTTCACATTTGTCACATTCTGGTTTTCTCACCTTCTTTTGTGCCACCTACTTTGTGGGTCTTACTCAATGTATGTGAGGGGTGGTCACGCAAACACGTGTACAAACAAACAGCCATAACTCAAGTTCTGTGAGTTGTAGGTATGGGTAAACTATATTATATTTTCAAAATCTGTATGCCTGGACGAGTCCAGAAAACACAAATCATGACTATGTCCAGGCAAGGGTATGACCCGTGGTAGCCCTTCAAGTTGAGAGAAAATACAATTGCGAACAAAACACACAAAAATCACAGCACGAAGTGCATACCAAGTTCGTGATGGAGCTGAAGTCCTATGATAAGCGATCAGGTAAGCGCTACGTCTTGGTGAAGAATATATGCTCCTAATTCCGTCCTTGAACTCCAACACGTCGCCATCGGCGAGGCACCAGCAGCAACAGTTCCACAATATCACAATTTTGGTTCGTTCACCTCAGCGCCGCTCGCGTCAGATTCGCTCTCGCTCAGATGAGTACGAGACTCGTACTCAGGCGCGATGTCACGCATGCCGTGATTCTCACGGCCAGGCGAATCAGCTGATCGCACCTGACAAGTCCTTGTAAGAGTTGCTGTTGCTGTACTTCCTCGCTGGTTGGTAAATTTGATTAATTTGATTTCTTCATTCGGGGACGATCTATTTGAGCTTGGAGGACTCAACGGAGCTCTCTTTCTCACCACATTACACTGGAAATCCTCCAGGGACATTCAGCCTAGACTGGTGCCGTCAGTGTCCTCAGAAAGCTTTTCTGACACGGCCTCAAGAGATGCACTCCCATTCTCGAAATGCGCGCATGGCGGATATTCGTCTTTTCCAATTTCACCCGACTTCAGCGGATCGATACTGCAAAAATTGTATGGTAAGTATGGTTGTTTTTTACACCGTTGGAAAGCCTTGGACCTCAGCTACGCGTGGAGCACCATTTTAGTTGTCTCCTAGCAACAAAACTCACCGAAAATACGATTTTACTGTAAGGGTCACATACGACCCTTAGGCCTTAGGCCTTACGCTTATGTGAGACCCATAAAGGGTTAACACAGGATTTCGTGTCTTTTTTTTTTACATAATTTTCCCTGGGAAGGACGCCCGGATCCCCCCCCCCCCCCCTTGCCTTCACAGCCCGCTCCGTCATTTGGTCGTACCAGTTCCCAAGACCCTCCTACGCCCCTGTGTAACAGTTCAAATGGTGGTCAGGACTCAGTAGAGCGCACGTACATTATCATTGTATGCCTGTCAGCACAATTCATATTATACATGTCATACCACTGTGACACTGGCCTAGCGCGCAAAGCACCATGGACTGCAGATGGTTGTAAACTAACTTACTTGTAATGCCACTTCTTGTTGTCAGGCTGTTACATGACAGTTTGACCTGCTTTATGAATGCTAAAGACATCAGTACTACTAATGTCGTAATGAGTAAATGCCTGCACACGTACATGAACGTCTGCACATGTTTCCTTGACCAGGATCGCGGAGCGTCGAGAGGTTAGCGCGGAGTACGGCAGTCCGGCCACGGCATGTACGCTACTACTGTACTAGTACTACTGAGTACTGGTTGATAAACGAGCGGCGATATGCACAACGCCACAACAATAATACTTGCACAAGCGTGGAAAGATGCCGGCACGCAGGAGGATGGGAGAGTGGAGTGTGCGGCCCTTGCATTTAACCATCGCTTGATGTTGCTTGTACTTATCTGGCATAACTATAAAGGGCGCTGATCACGACAGCAAGACACATTCAACCCAAACCTTTGCCTACTTGAAGCAGCTCCACGTCCGGTCCGTGTCGCTGCGCGCTCAGTCCTGTAGCTGTCGTCTGTAATAGCTAATTCAGTATCCGGTGGATGGTACATCGACAGTCCTCTGTTCTCAGCTAGCCAGAGGAAGTTCTCAGCTAGCCAGAGGAACACATTGTAGTTGTATTGCCGTAGCCTAGGAAATCCGGTCATTCGGATTCCTATCGAGAATATCCAGATATGGATGCGTTTCAAAACAGCAGCTACTATCAATATCTGCCCGTGAGGATCTGCAATGTGTCGTCTTGTGCTAGTAGTAGCCTTGGCTTGGAACCTGTTGTGGACGTTCTCGCTTGTACTGTCTGGCCCTGGATTGTACTAAGTGTGGTTCTCACCGTGCTGCTCTGCCACATCTCTCCTGGATTAGTGCTACGCGTCTTTTCCAACCCTTGGACGACGCAGATCAACTGGCAGTTCGGTGTCAAGGCGCAGAACTATCAGGCTCTCAATCTCGTACTGTATCATCAAACGTATCCTGGACTCATCTCTCACTACTCCACCCTCACCCTGGATCATTTCGCCTGGGCGTACATCATCACCTACGGACTCGGCTGGGCAACCTGCATTGCGGTGCTGTCTCTAATCTTTTTCCAAGCCTACTCGACCAAGTACAAACCGCTCATTGCCACTACAGGCGTCGCAGTGCTTGTCAGCATCGGCGTACTTGTGTACCTGGTGTCCTTACCCGCATCCACTCAGCTGTGTTGGTACAGATATGCACAAGCTACTATTATACTGGGAGGCATCGCTCGGGTTCTGGGTCATGCCTTTGAGAGCAAAGTACCTCCGACGCCCATCATACGCCGACAGTCAGACATGTACTTGTTCAAAGAGGTGGAGACGGTGCCATGGGACAAGAAAATTATGCTGGTTATTGCTGGTGTGATTGCGGAAATCAGTGCTGGTTTGCCACTGAGACTGTTTGTACCAATGCTCAATGTGCAGGTCAGCTGGTTGTGCGCAAAGCTATGGGGAGCGAAGCAGGACAGGCCGGATGGGTTGGATGATCATGAAGCCCTGCAGGTGCACAGTCAGCGGATTTTGCGCAAGGGCTGGCTGCGAGGCAAGCCTTCCAAGGCAAATCTGATCCGAACGGCTGTAAAGCTCGAGTCGCCACACACACGAGCCCTCCTACCTGAGATGTGGCATCGGGTATTCATTGTAGAGTCCGCCTTGCTTGTTTTCGTGTCCGTGGCTTGGATGAATGCTCTCCCACACAGCAGAGTTGTTCTCCTCGGATACAGTTGGATGCTGATGAGATTGCTGTTTGCTAAGAGTTTAGATGTGCGCTATTTTTACTATGTGGTGGAAGTTGCACCACTATGCGGAGTCCTGTACCTTCTCAGTGACCTTGTGAGTGACTCCAAAGTTCACGGCCTGTTCACATCTTTGGCAGAGGACGATGTAGCAGTTTCGACAGTTGTCATGGTGATGTCAGTCTGTGTCACGCATATCGCCTTTCTCGGCCTCACTGTGCCCGTGTTGGAAACATCAAGGAGAGGCTCCATTGGGTACATTGCTTCGCGCTCGGAGTCCGTGTTTAGCCAGTCGATGGACGAGTCGATTGACCAGTCGAATGAACAGGAGAATAAGGAGGAGGACGCGCTGGAGCAAAAAGAAGGAGAGGATGACGTGTGGGAAAAAGAAGAAGGAGAGGGGGAAGTCCTGCAAGCCACATGGAGGAGACGAGTGCAATTTTCCAGTGCGACGCGACAAGGAGGTCAATGCAGTTTCGAATGAAGACTGCCAAGTTATTTTACTCTCAATTCACTTCGCTAGAGAGCACTATCTCTTCTGCACACTCCTGTAACAGCGTTATGTGTCTCTAGAAATTGAGAATTACATTACTATTCATCCCCATACAACGAGCGGACACCTTCTACATACAATGTACTTCGAAATATAGACTGGTGGATTAGAAATATACAATGTGTTGGAGATGTTAAACAGTAGATAGGAGTTATTTCTTTTGTCTGAGCAGAGCTGATGAGCCTTCGCTGAATGCAGGTGTGAGTCTGCAGATTCTTCCACTTAGTCCTTGATTCTTTTCACATCATTGCGCACGGACACGCGCCAAAGTGTTCAGCTGTTACTTACATGTAAAATGACGTCAACGTATTTGTGGCCCGTCCGCTTCCAGAATGAGTCTTGAACTTCTAACTACTTGTGATGGTTTCGAAATACAATGAAGAACATTGTTTGTTCTTTCATTGTATCCTTTGTACAACATCTACACGTATCTTTTTCCGAACTCACTTTGCACACTTTCTCTTTTCCCAACTCCAATGTTCAGTGTACATACACAAACGGGAGATCCCCCCGATACTGTAAACCACCCGATATTCGCGTCAATGCATTTTCGCGATTTCTTAGAACCAGCGAGTTTGCGATGGCAAAAGTTTGCGAAGCACTGGGGTCTGGGGCCACCTACATGTACATACACCCACTATTCGCGATACGCTCTTCTCGCGAAAATAGCGAACATAATCCGCCACGAGTGTTAGGCAGCTCACAGTAGCCGGCAGCCTTTGGGTAATCCTGAAATAAAGATTATTATTGATTATTATCGAAACACACAGTCATCATCAGAGCCATCAACGCACATGCCATTCACTCTTGGCTGGTGTGTGTGTGTGTGTGTGTGTGTGTGTGTGTGTGTGTGTGTGCGTGTGTGTGTGTGTGTGTGGTGTGTGTGTGGTGTGTATGTGTGTGTGTGTGTTTGTTCGTGCCCATTTTCACAGTCTCTATTGTACGATTTTAAAAAGAAATTGAGAGGACAGTCCTGTATTTCTTTCGTGCCCTTTCCCATGGGCTCCTGAGAAATAGTCAATGCCTGTGTGGAATCCACAGATGAAAACTGTCAGTTCTGGATAGACCATGACAGGTAATGCGCGAATTAGTAATTGGCAGATTCTGCTACATCAGGGAGTCGTAAAAATTCCGATACATTTTACAACTCCCAGGAGCTCCGAAGGAACGAACACGTAACGTTATTGTCTGCATGTACTAGTAACTTCGTTCCTTGCATCCATGATACTAGCTAGTACTTGATAGAACAGAACAAGGTCCTGCCCAGGCCTAACTACATGTACTACTAGTTTGGGATACTCAGTACACCGACTCCAGCGAGCCGTCAGAGGTATACATTTACCTGAACATGTAATGATGCATAATGGTACTTGTAAAGTAAGTTAGTTCTGGCGCGCACAGAGCTCTCCTGGTGCTTGTAGTTTACAGTATTTGTATAATAGTTACAGTGTACTATGTACCTAGTCGGGTACTCTTACCGAAGGTGCAATATACAATTATAGCATGACAATTCATTATTGTAGTGACACGTCCATTATGGACTCTTGATTGTAACTGTAACATTACTAAACGACGTTGCCGCGTGCACGCACGCACGCGTGATGAAGTAAGCAGTTCGTATTTTAAAAGGCTAGTTATGACCCGCACTGGCAGCAGCAACAGACAGAGGACTGTAAAACGGTAACAACATAATTGTTCGCGTGTATCGTGCATGTCTGAGGCCGAGGTGAATGTGCGGAAACGAGCAATACAGACACTGAGACAGTAGAGACTCCTGCATGGTCATTGTACAGTACATGGCCATGAACAGTTATGAAACGAGTAAATACATGTACATGTACGTGTACTACTGGTGACATTCAGTACATCGCGATACGGGTCATTTTCTGTGATACTGATAGAACTTTGTAGAGAATGCCAGCTGCACACACACGTAATTACGATCACCAAGCCATGGGGATCTTGGACCTCACTCTACTACATGTACATGTAGGTATTTTATTTATTATTTATTGCAAACACCTCGAGGCGCAGTGCCAGTGGGACCACCGGCCAATGTGAAGAGAGTGGATGTTAACTTAAAAGTAGGGGTTGGGAGGGAAATAAGAAAAGTACAGTCAACAAGCGGGCTTTTGGCATCAGTGCATGCCGTATAACCTACATTGTACAGTGTACATTATGGCATGTGTATTTACATTAATACCACTCTTTTATACAAACTCTCATTTAATTAACGGAGATTTCACGCTTATATTAGACCTGAATATACAAATGTAAACCTGAACACGATAGTCAATATTATAAACCTGAATATAAACGCCTTTTTTAGACTTGAATGGAGGTTTGTATAAAGGCGGGTATAAATAAACTACAACCTATTCTTACTAGGCTGGTTACGGTACGTGGAGTATAAACTATCACCCAGACCTCGGCTTCGCCTCGGTTTGTCGCTTCGCCTCGGCTTGTGTTCAGTTTATATTGCACGTACAATGTACATGGCATGTACATGTACAGGTATAAACCTACATATCAGAGTAGTTTGTGTTGAACCTCCCCTAGCTCCTAGGACTGGGAACATTTGACAACAGGCTTGAGATCGGTGCAGCAAGACCAACGGCAGCTCTTACTCTGAGTCTGACCGTTGACATTACAATTTGTACTTGGAAGCACATGCATTACTATCAGATTCTGTTGATGCCACCCTCTTCTGAAGTTCATGGTAGCTGCAAGCGTTGTGACCGGGGAGAGGGCCAGACATACATGTCACGGTACATGTAAGGAGGAAAACTTCCTTCTGCCAGCGGAGAGGGCTCAACACAATGAATAATGTGGAGTACTATTAAACACAAAAGTCATAATGGAGGTTTACAGAGTTGTCGCAACTCGCAGTTTCTTGCTCAATGCAATCATCAGGCGACTATTACATGTACAGTGGGACTTGGCCAATACAAAGCATAGCCTAGCGATAGCTGCTGGTTGGTGTTTGTACATGTAGTATGTAGTAGTATGATGTACATGTACTCTCAGTTTCTTCCATTTCTAAAATTCCAGGTTCTTTATGGAAATATACCAGGAGTCCAGATACTCATTCTTCACCTCACCAGTCACCACGCAAGAAGACCAAAGCTTCACTTCAGAAAAAAGTTTGTTGCTAGACAACAGAACAAACGAAGTGAGCGAGCAGCAAGGAATGAACAATGCTACATGTACATGAATGAAAAAAAAAGGTCTACGCATTGGCGACAGTCATCGACGGCACGGAAACACCTGATTGTGGCAATACAGTAATACAGATACTGTAGCAACACCCGGACACTACACATTGTACACAAGCGTCGTGTGGTCTCGTCTGGTTACAACTAACAAGAAGTGACTTATCATTACAGTCATGATGTCATTATCGTGAGGATAGAAAGTTCGCAACCTCCTCAAACACCCCTGTGCCTAGCGCCTGTGGTACACGGCTTGGTCGTGGACCCGTGGTTCGTGGAAGGCAGTTTGTGAAACACGTCGTTGTACGTTTTTAGCACTCCCTACAAGGCTACATGTACATGATGTAGCCCAGCTCGAAAACCGTTTAGTGGAGGAACGAGTACCCAAACACGCTTGCTGGAGCAGTGGACATAGTGGAGGCCTGGGATCAGTGGGAAGACCCATGACTTGTAATTTACTTGTGACAGACCGCTTTCGCTTTCAACGACTCGTGTGTGGTGCTGATGGCGGACCGCGGAGTGGAAAATAATAATCCCATTATATTATTATTAATTAATGGTAACAGTTAGACGATGAGCACCGTACCGGTGCACCATGAACAACCGTGTCACGTGACTACTTGAACTGTTGAAGAACTAGTAAAAGTACTTGTACAATCAAAATAATGATACATGATTGTACAAGTAACATGATTCCTAGACTTGGACCATAGGCTAGCTCAATACAAGGGGCAAGAGCTCTACAGTTTGTGGACAGACTGCACGGGTACAGTATGGAATGATCATCCGCTACTATAGTACTAATCTAGCGATGTGTTGACTGAGTCTGTACTCAGACGCTGGGTGCTGGAGTAGGTGGGCAGGACGTGATAAACACACCTAATCGTTTTAGTGGGCTGGCAACCTCGCACAACCATGGACTCCTGTGGCCCGGTGGAGTGATTGTCACAGTACTACTACTTGTTGTGGTCTGGGACAGACGCCTTGGCCCTTGGCTTGCAGCTTGGCCCTTGGCCCGGATTGTGCACAGTCATGAACAGGATCTAGATTTTGTTGTTCTCATCCGAGGAAGTGTACTCGTAGGCACAGCAATAGACAGCATGTCAATGATGGTTATGTACACACTGATCTTGATCTAGCACAATGTACAAACTACAATCTAGTACTAGTAGTAGGAGCCTAGCGCCTAGCGATGGCGTAATAATTATTATTATTGTTGTTGCTGTGCTTGTGCTTTGTGTGTGGTTCTCCGGTCTGATCTGTGGTGTTGTTGTTTCATGATGCACTACAGCCTTACAGGCTACAGTGTAGATCTATTGTTTCGTCTAGACGTGAAGTGTACGACTGCCAACTAACGACAGTTACTTACGTAACCGTTTACGGTTACTTCTCAAGTCTTCTGCAGCTAGCTAGCCGAGAACGAAGCGGTGCGCCAACGACGACTATGACTGCATGCCAGCAACGAGAGAGCTTGAAAACTCAGGGCCCTAGCCTAGGCTATGCTTGTTTGCCTAGCTCATCATGAATGTTATTCGATCTGAGCATGCATTCGCCCGATACACTTCGCATACATACACATTCTTTGCTTCACGTCATGATCGATATCTTGCATGTATCTTTCTTGCTTGCATTTGAAACTATGAAAGCCCTACGTCTACGACATGACATGTCCACAGCTGTCTTTGATGGTATACGGTACGCGTATACCGTGGTATACGGGACATGTATAACGTCTTTTGCATAGCTACGGGAATAATAATTATTACGGTATTATCAGTCCTCAACTTTTGTCAGAGTTTCAGCAAGGGAGCCTGGCCTGGCACGGTTGGTTTGGCTCGTCAATTTTTTCAATTTTTTTCAGTTCCTCAACTGAACAGTTGAACGCGAGTCAAGACCGTATCAAGCGTGCACCACACGTCGTCTGCTGACCGTATTCAGCACTGGTAAATAGTCAGTTGGCAGTAACGGACGGTACCAGGAGAATGACCAGGGTCATACTGCCCAGCAGGTGGAAGGCGTTCTTCTACGTGGAGATATTCCTGGTGGTGAGCTCCGGACTGAGTTGGACGCTCGCACCCGACACGATGTACACGCTGGTGGGATACGAGGCGGAAACAGATGTCTTGAAAAACATCTCCTGGTCCGTCCGAGCAGATGATGACAGCAACCCCTGCAGGTGAGAGATGTATGTAGCTACACCCCAAAAATGGGTGTATTTTCTCTGGCGATCAAATGGGAAATTGGCTCAAAACATTGTCAAACTACTGCATGGCAACAACCTAGCAACATACATTTTCACCCGAATCAGATGAAATTTGGCTCACAACCGGCCTCTTATCCTTGCCTTGAGCGGATTGTATAATTATGTACGCTTCAATTTGGCGAACCTACCCCTCTTCTTCACATGGCCTTGGCCGACAAGGACGGCAAGTCACCAACACAGCTTTGGCCATTGCCGACAAGGACGACAAGTCACCAACACACCAATGTTGATGTTGCCGATGCCGTCTTCCGTAGAGCTTGCGAACGAAACCCAGAAGACACTGTCTACGGTAGCTTGGATCAGGATCATGGTGGCAGATACTGCATCAGCTCCGACGCCAACCAGTTCGATCGGTAATGACGGCAGCTCACTGTTCACCGCCAGCGCACGAGTCGTAAATCCAAGCCCGCCCCCTCACGGTTCTCCTTGTTCCTCGCAAACAGGAGATAGTACTGAATCATGTACTACGTCGTGCTCACTAGGCACAGCGAAATCCTGGTCTTCATCCTGCTTGATACTCGCGATCAGCTGACTGCACTGGGAGTAACACCTAGTTCCTAGCGTAGATCTACTCTTCTTCTTCGCACTTGAAAAAAACCGCCATGTCGGAGGTGTTCCTGGTCCTACTTGGCGCACTCAAATTTTGTTGCGCTGCTCAACCTTGCTTGAGAAAAATACCAGCATGGGTGATTCCGAAAGTGTTCTTGACGCTGAACCTGAAAATCGGGGGGGGGGGGAATCCCCTAAGATGCCGTTTTTAAACTTGAAAGTCGCCTTCCATTTCTAATTTGACTGATCGCAATGGCCTAATTTCGCCGTGCGCCGACCCAACCCCCCCCCCCCCACATTGGACAGCTAAAAACCTCAGGAAGCCACTGGTGACTTCAAAAATCCCCCAAAACTTACGCTATCCTACAGTCTGTTTCAAAAAGATTAGGAATCAAGTTTGGGTCTTAAAAAGTATGAAGATAAGGGAAATTTGGACAACAAAGTACATAAAATGGCTTGTTAGGGCACGCAAATTGTTCTGTGAAGGTTTCGGAACAATTGGACCAACCGTTAAGGAGTTAGAATTTCGGCCAGGTTTCTGGCCTTTTCCCATGGTTTATAATTTGCCCTGGAAGCCAGTATCGATTTGTTATCAAAACCCACGATTTATCCCTTCCTTTTTGGCCTTGTGGTTATGAATGCTGTCTGCTGACCATGAAGTTGTGAGTGCAAATCCCAACAAATCTTCAAGTCAAACATTTTTTCTTCATTTTTTCATTGTTTTGGTGATCACGCTGGTACAAGACAAAGAAGGTGGCTGCGCCAAATGACTTGTTGTTGGAGCTTGCGTTTCCTGCCGAACTGACTGACACTTGACTGGCTCACGCCATGTGAAGTTGTGAACACACACAACACTGAAATCGTGTGAGTGAACACGGAAGTCATTGCGCTGTAGCTACGTGTTGTTGAATACACCGGTACATCGATCGATCGATTTCTGTTTGAGAATTATTTTAGTATTTGAAGATCGCCAATTTATTTGAATTTAGTAGTCAACGCCGTCTTCTATCAGCTTTCACACGAATTTAGTAGTCAACGCCGTCTTCTATCAGCTTTCACACGAATTTAGTAGTCAACGCCGTCTTCTATCAGCTTTCACACGAATTTAGTAGTGAACGCCGTCTTCTATCAGCTTTCACACGCGTCTGCTTTTCTCAAAAATGTTGTCGAAGTCACGGATAGCTTTGCCACATCAAGGCCTTGGGAATGAGTCTGTGTCGATGCCGTTTTCGTCACATCGTGAGAGTAAATTGCATCCGCGGCAGCTCAAAGAATCTATTTGGTCACAAAACGAATTGGGACGCATCCCGCTCGTCAACAATTTACCACACTTTCGACATGTCCTCGACCAGCTCCTCTCTGACAGTCTGACTCCATATCGATACGAGGAAGAACTCGTTTGTTGTAAACCAGACGAACATGTACGAGTACCGACGTGAGTGAGTTGTCATTTTTCATGCTTTCGCGCGGAATATTTCTTCGAGTTCACAGTGAGTTTTTCCAGGCAGCGCTCATACGGTAAGACGGCAAACTCCCCGGGCGATCGCCAGGATTGCTAATCTTTTTGAAACTGACTATAGCGCACTGGCCCAGAATGGGCCGTCATCGCGCGACCACGCTTTTCTGTGTAGCGCCCGTAGAAACCCCTCGAACCCAGAACGTACCGGGAAACCATACACTGACATGTCGTTACAACTTGTAGGTTAAGTTTTAGCACATAAAGTGTGGTAAATGACTTCTTGGAAGTTGTATCGAACGCGATCATAATTACATGTATGGGTTGCAGGCAAAAAATGACAACAACAAAGGACCAAGGCATTCTATTCTCAACAACAAAGGACCAAGGCATTCTATTCTCAACAACAAAGGACCAAGGCATTCTATTCTCAACAATGAAGGACCAGGGCCGCATTCTATTCTCAACAACAAAGGACCAAGGCATTATATTCTCGACAACGAAGGACCAAGGCATTCTATTCTCAACAACAAAGGACCAAGGCATTCTATTCTCAACAACAAAGGACCAAGGCATTCTATTCTCGCAGCTCCCAGGTTCATACAGAGGGTGCAATCTTCACTCGGAGAAGAAAATGCCTTGATCCGTTGTTGTTATTGGTTTTTGGTTTGTTGTTCCAGCTCTGACCCCTGCTGGGTTATTGACCTCTCTGTGCATACTTGGGGCTTTCTCCTCTGGTGTATAATGGGTTATGCAGTGATGTCACTATACCCTAAAGTGGGCCCTTGCATTTCGCAAGGCGTGGAAGCCCCTGAGGGATTAGCAAGACTGATTTAGACATACATGTAATGCAATTAAATGCACTGTGGGTCTGCAGTGGACAGCATGGTGAATGAACTTGTAATTGTGGCAGTTGTGCATGCTTTGCGAAATCTTGCCATGTTGTGCCTGTGTGTGTGGTACATGCATGATTGTATCATGTGAGAGCAGATCTCCTGTAACACCTCGCCATTACGCAGCCATGACAGCTGGTCAGGTGGTGGGCTTTGCTTACGGCTACACGTTGCTACGCATCATGCTTAGCAGTAGCTTGGACTTGGACATGTTCAGATTCCTGCTGGAAGCCATGACGCTAGGTGATGTAGCACAGGTGAGACCGTGAGACACTATGAGTCATGTGACGGTTGACTAGGCTTCAACCAATCCTTATACAGCTGGGGTCTGGAGACCATACACACAATCCCTGTGGCCCGGTGTGGGTCTGCCTTTCGGCGTGCTGTGATGAGATTGTGCATCTACACGTATTGGAATAGCTGATACAGTCAAACAGCCTGGCATGGACGACCCACAGTCATACCCAATTTCATATACGGGAACTGGTGTTAGTTGCTGTGGTAGAGAAAGATGTCGTGTAGCTGGATATACTTCAATCACAGCATGTTGATTTGACAAAATTTGTTTGTATGGTTATTTCTGTCGTGCAGGTAGCAATTTCTGCTCATCTGCTGATACGCGGGATAGCAGTGCAAACCACTAGTGCACTGTGTAGCAATGCTCTCACACCACTATGTCAAGCACCCAGCACAGGAGGTCTGGCGCTTGCAGCCGGATTTGCAACCTTCTTCGGATTAATGCGGGCTTACTTCTTGTTCTGCCGGCTCCCCAGCTTGCCAGCACAGACTGATAAATCAGACTAGCTGCAGAGAACTTGACACTACCTGATTGGACATTCTGTTTGTACTGTTGAAAGTTTACTCATGAGTTTCCTGTGCATGAACTCACCGTTTTGGACCATTAACCTGCGACACTTTTTGCCCAACCATGGGCCTACATTGTATATTGTACATTGTATATTCTGACCCGTGAAACCCTTACCCAAAGCACTGCACTGATTATCCCGGTCGGATCAACTGGTTTTGCTAGTATGTGTATGTGTAGCTGTAATAAGAATGTAATACTTTGATATTGATTTTGATTGACGTTGATTTTGTGTTTCTCATTTTGTTGCAATCACTACTTCTCCATGCCGGTTTCTTTTTTTTCTTCTCCTCCCCTTCTCCCTTCCTTGCCGTGGTTGGCTAACACCCTCTCTCTTTGTATTGGCCGGTGTTCTCACTGTGCTATGAGATGCTGTAATAAATAAATAATAAATAAATAAATACTGAGTGTTGTCAACGCGTCAAAACCATTCATGTTATTTTGTCTCCTGATTACAAACGAAAAGGTCAAGAAACAACCAAAAACGTTGATTCCCTTTGATAGAACCGTTCCTTCTCAGGCCAGAATTAAAATCATCTGAGTCCTCTGGAAGACCGGAAAAGCAAGTGGTAGTATGCTAGTTTATTTATTTATTTATTTTAAATATTGAACACCCACTCACTATCTGGGGGATCTCCTATTCGTGTACTGAAGTGTGGTGCTAGGAACATAGTACATGTACAGGAGAAGAGAGAAAGTCACGGCGCAAAGAGAGTGTGAAAAGATGGGTTTAGAAAAAAAGAAACACAGGGAAAGAACAATCATGTAACCAGTGCTGTCGAACTGATACTGATGCAATGTGAATTTGAATTTGAAAATGACGCTTGAATTCAGGGAATCTAGAGTTGTCAATCGGGGTGGAAGACATTTCCAAAGAGAACCAGTTTTCTGTAGGAACAGGGATGAAAAAATGCGACCATGTGAGTTAAAAATGAGTTTTTGGGCCGGGCACTACGTGGTATGGTTATCGCAAAGCGAGAGAGATTTTCTGGTGGAAATTGATGTACTTAAATGAAACAACAAGAGAAATAAAGATACGACGAAACTGCAGGGATTCTAAGTGACACAATTAATCTATTCAAATTCGATTTTGGTTCGTAGATATCAAAGGTTATTTTCACAGACTTCAAGAGTCGCCGGCAAACCTTAATTAACCTGGAGTACGTCAAGGGACTCAATTGCCGGACGCACATAAGACCTATACGAGTCGTACATGTACAAGAGAGCAATATGGGACGATGGTAAATGTCGGCCCATGACGCATAACAGATTGACACGTTGCTGAAACTTCCTGAAGATGGTGTGGAAGTGATCATGGAACTTCAAACCATCACTGAGCTGTACGCCGAGATGCTTAGCAGAACGTCCAGATGCGTCGTCCATAAAACAGAGGAGGAGTCAGAAATGTCATAATTTGAAAAGTATAATAATGATGATTTGTTCCGGAGAAAATTTCCCAAACATATTCTGAGCCCAATGCTGGCAGCTGGCCAGATCCTGCTTGAGGTGGGACATGTTCTCATCTAAGGAGATGGATACATCATGAGCATTGATTTTAGAAGAGTGACATCATCAGCAACAATAAGGGGTGAGCTGTGCTTTACTACATGTACATGTACATGTATATCAGGAAGGGAATTGACGAACTAAAGAAAAAGTGGAGGGGCAAGGTGCGAACCCTGGGGGACACCACGTGCACAGCTTAGCATAATATTATTATTGTGAAGAGTGAGTTCCATCCAGCTTCGCATTTGGACTAGGGTCAAGTAAGTAGGACCCAAACCAGGCGTGGCTCTGGTGCCATGAATGCATTCAAGTGGCCCAGGAGCGTAGGATGATGTACTTTCTCAAACGCTTTCTGGAAGTCGAGAAATACACAGTCAAATCTCTGACCTCTATCAGAGCGACGGGCAACCGGATGTGTCAAAAGAATGACTTGATCCGTGGCTGATCTTTATGGAACGTTCGAACTTTTAAGTAGCGACTTCTAAACGAATTCAAATAAAAGAAACAAACAAACAAACAAACTTCGGCGGTATTAGTAACTGGAGTTGATTGTGCTTACGTGGAACACAACGTTTCGTTCCCTTCTCATCATGGGTAAGCTCAGCAAATAATGGAAAAATGTCGAATACAGCAAATTTATAGAGCTAAGGCAAAAGCGTAGATCAAAACCCCACACTGTACGTGTGAAATAACGTGAAATCCAGTGGAACAGGTCAAGAATGGGGTGAAGGTGAAGAGATGACTAAAATAATATGAAAACATGAATGAGGAGTACTGGTAGTATTCCTGACACGTTCACCAGGATATCCGCCAAACAACTGAAGAGACAAAACATTTTCCTTCTGAACACTATAGTTCAGGGATGACTTATATTACGGATATACAACGCCTCCGAAACAGACAAAATTAATGTTATACAGATCTGCCACGGGCCAAAACTGAGAAAGCATCATCTCTGTACAAAATGATCACAACTACCACTAACCGACAAATGGCTATTGATATACATGTATAGATCTCGTAAAAGACCTCGGAGGACCTCGGTCTTTTACTCGGTCTATATATCCTGTATAGACCTCCTAACCGGTCTATAATCTACATGTATAGACCCCTTTCCGGATAGAACACAGTGCGCGTTGCATGGCAACGGGTGACGTGCAAAAATGTTTGGTGGGCAAGAAGTTCAGCCCAAACTGCAGTGAAAGTAATTTTTCAACCAGGAAGCAACAATGTCTGCTGTCATCCCTGACTCTGCTGCCGCTGAGCAGCCACCACCCTTGCCTCAGCCACTGGCTGTCCTTGCTGAACAACTTTCAAAAGGGTCCGAAGCCAGCGATGCCGATTTTGTTGGGGTTCAGACTTCTCTTGCGACGCTGAAGGTGGCCGAACTGAAGGAAATTGCCAAATTTCTGGATGTTCGGTTGACTGGAGCAACAAAGAAGGCTGACATCGTGGAGCGCTTGGTGTCGATGTCCAAGATTGGTTTGGCTGGTGCTGCTGATGCGTCGTCCTCTGGTGCTTCCGTTGGACTGCAGTATATAACTCAAGACGTTCGGGGCACTTTGTCTTCGTTGCCTCGTTTCAACGAGGTGCAAGACTGGTGCAAGGAGTTTCGTGCTGCTGTGGTGCGGTTCCACTTCATGGATTTATTGACGTACTTGGTCTATGGACGAGACAAGACGTTTGATATGGAGAGCATGAAGGCATTTAGGTGAGTAATGAACATGGGCGGTGTGGGTACGTTGTGATAGTAGGCAGTTTGAATTCGTAATCTCTCAAGACAAAGTCAGTGTGTGTCAAGTTTTGTTGAAAGACCTACTGTAACTGAGGTCAACTAGCATTTTCGAATCAGTTGCCATCAATGTCTAATCAGTGAAGGAATTCAGCTAGGGAACCCCTGAATTGCACATCCCTAATATTGTCTCTTTTCTCCAAATGTGTCTTTGGAAATTTTGTTGGCAACAGGTCTTTGAAGGCGTACCAATTTTTTGCCGATGGCTTTGTGAAGAATGTGTGGAGCAAGCAATATCCTGCATCTGGGGAGAACGGTGTGGCAATCTCCTATCTCCGTGCTTACGTCCACCATTCCTTGTCGTGTGATACACCGCTCACCGTGTATGTGTCGTTGAACACTGAGACTGGTGAAGTCTACGCTGCGCAATGCAGCTGTATTGCCGGGTAAGTGTTTTCACAGAAACGCACTACGAGTTGGTGTGTTTTCTTCAGTCCAAATGTGACAGTTGACCTGCGGCACTGATAAATCCTATTATAACTCTTCCTCCTTACCTGTGCTGTGATAGTTCCTTTGTAGTGACATGTATTTTGCAGATGATTGTTATAATAACTTCTTTGTTCAACAAGTTTGTGATGTGATGAGTTCTGACAGCTCTATCTGACGTTGGCATATATTTGTTGTCTCCCGTGCATGGTGTGCGTGTGCGGTTGTTGTTTATGTTAGGCTGGGAGAGGCGTGCAATCATGTTGCTGCCCTACTCTTCTTCATTGAATCCGCTGCAAAAAGGAATCTAGTGGAGCTACCCGTGGAGTTGTCTAAAACGTCACAACCTATGCGCTGGAATCAGCCTCCAAAGAAGCATGTCGATCCTCAGCCACTCGCCAATATGGAGTTTGTGAAAGCTTGCCATGGCATGACTGATGATGAAGTGGAGAGGAAGCAGCTGCGAGCGGAGTTTGATCCCCGTGCACCGTCACACCGCCAAGTCACATCTGCTGACGCACTCACCTTGCAGGAGGCATTAGCAGCGGGAAAGGCATCAGCCAAGAACTGTGGGTTCTTCCATTTCTGGGAAGTCGAAGACCAGTCATCAGGACTTGCTGCTACTCCAGTTAGCCAACCCAAGGACCTTTCGCCATTGGTCCTGTTCCATTCTGACAGGCTTCCAGGTGGAACGAGTGAAGATGCCCTTGGTCGATATACCGGACCACTGTCCAAGTACGGTGTATCCCAAAAGGAAGTGGAAGACTTCACCAAAGGCCAGACAGATAACTCGTGGTGGTTCGACCTACGTCATGGGCGCCTAACTAGCTCACGATTTGGTGACATCGTTCGCTCTCGAGCCCAGGAGCCAGTCTCGCTGCTGGCCGGTATCATGGGATACACCACCATTTCCGCTTTGCCACCTGCCATGCGATGGGGAGTGGAGAATGAGCCCAGGGCGAGGGACATGTACCTCAGTGTGGCACTCGAAGATGGAAAGAACATCACCGTAAGAGAGTGTGGTCTTAGCCTCCATCGTGACTACCACTTCATTGGTGCGAGTTCTGATGGAATCGTTGTGGAGGAGCTTGAGAGCGGCGTGGTGGAGCGTGGCTGCCTGGAAATAAAATGCCCCTTCTCCATCCAGGGCACATCTATTGTTAACCTCACGCCAACTCGGATCGCCCAGCAATTCCCTGGCAAGTCATTCTTGGAATGCCACGCGGACGGGTCAGCCCACTTATGCAAGAATCACAAGTACTATGACCAGGTGATTGGTGAGATGGCGGTCATGGATGTGAAGTGGTGTGACTTTGTGGTGTTCACATGTGCTGGCGTGCTTGTAGAGCGTATCATGTTCGATGACGCTCATTGGCAAACCATGCTCATGAAGTTAACATCCTTCTACGAGCAGTTTGTTATCCCAGAGCTGTGCTCTCACAAGCTGTACCTTTCAAAGTACAAGTCATGAATGACAAGAAAAAATATTTTTGTGTTTATATTCTGTACATAGGGATTTCAATCTATTTTGCTTCGCTAGATTTTTTGGAACTTTGTACAGCAATGCCCCATCTTCTGCGAGGGATATGCTCGGAACCTTCTCATGTTCCCAGCATTGAAACTTAATTCTGTACATAGCGGTTCCGATCGATTTTTCTGTTATTGTGCGGAATTCTATGGATGACATCGCACACATCCTTGTACCTGTCTGTCATTATAAATATTGGCTGGATATTATGCTACTTCTGGTAGCCCGTACCAACTTGCTTCGGTGACAATCGCGGTGACAGTGCACTCTTTATCACATCCCAACCCCACAAATAACATGCACCCAGCCAGTGACCTGGCAGCATTTGGTATGTTCATATTCACAAGCTTTGGGAATTACACAAAATAGTATTTTGAACCAGAGACCTTTGCTTGATCGTGGCATACGCCACCATTTCCACTTTGCCGCCTGCCATGCGGTGGGGAGTGGAGACAATGCACTCTTTATCACATCACAACCCCACAAACAACACGCACGCAGCCAGTGACCTAGCAGCAGTTGGTACGTTCATATTCACAAGCTATGGCACTTCCAGAAAATATTACTTCGAACCAGAGACCTTTACTTGACCGGAGCACTGTGCTTCCGCCGCGCCATGTAGCCGTACTTTGTATTTACATTACATGTGAAGATAGCGTGCGAATCCAGCTCCGATCCTGCTCTGATATGTTCAGAAAAATGATTCTAACTGTGCACCTCCCTTCGGGCTCCAGTAATAAGACGAATCGTCTGTTGGAGAAACCGAAGTAAAATAAGAGTGGTTATTATTATTATTATAGTGTGCTGAAAAATAGACCATAATAAAGAGAACAAAAGAAGATAGAACTTGAATATAGTGATTCACATGTCTCTTCAATTTACTAGCGGGGCGTCGAAGTTTGTGAGGAAGAAGCACACTTTCACGATGTGAGACGACAGACTCGACATGCTCACAGGGAACACAGTGTTGAGGACACGGTAGCAACGTGCACGTCCGATAGCCCGTTCGACATGGATACGCAGCTCTGCAATGCGGCGGGTCTTCTCGATCTTCTGGGCGCTCATCTGGCTATCAGCACCGAGCTTTGGCGGGATGTTCAGTTTCACTCCATGGAGAGCAAGAGGCACCTCGATGTCAAAGCCCTTGTCAGCCATGACACTGTCACCCTTCTCCAGAAGCTGCAACAGACCGCTCTGCTCTGTGATGACCTTGTCACTGACTCGGCCACCCCAAACATCCGACACAAAAGTCACAAGACCAGCAGGTGAAACACCTACAAGAATCTTCATGGTGTTCCGGCTCTTGTAGCTGGAGTAAGTGATCGACTGGTTCAGGAGAGAAGTTGGGCGCTCCATCTGGATCTCCAAACAGTCAATGATAATCCTCGTCTGCGGAAACTTGGACTTAAAGCACGGTGGCATGAACTTGTCCACAAGTTGTCTGGACGGGAACGGGAAGAGGAGAGACAGCTCACGGGACAGAAACAGAATCCACGTGGAGTACATCCTGCTGAACGTGGAGTCAGGCATTTGCATCAGGGCTGCCACAAACCCGCCACACATACCATGGCGCAACCGGACAAGCGTCGCAAAGAACTGGTTGGCAATGGACAAGTCCTTGGTCATCCGAGGGCCAGGCTTGTTGTCCTTGGGGTCACTGGTGGAATCACCGCGCCAGGCAGTGAGCTTTGCGGCCTTCTCCTGCACATGACCTAAGACAGCATGGAACACGGAGCGGTTCGGCAGACCAGTGAGGAAGCGACACTTCTCATCAGACTCGTCAATCCAGTGCACACCAAACTGTGCCTTCGAAAGCCCAGTCTCTAGTTCCCCGCAACGCCGCTTTAGCCGTTCAACTTCCGCCCTCAACTTCTTGCATTCCTCTTCCAAACGATCAGTGTCCGAGGTGTAGGGTTCATCAGGTCCACATGCTGTAGAACATGGAAGAGAAAGATAACACAAATCACGTCACAATTGACCAGGGACAAGTGAGATCACAGTACCGGCACATAACATCTAACCCTCCAAATGGGAGTGATGCAATGGAGAAGATTAGGTACGTTTCGTCCATGACGTCCAGGTGCAATTCAAAGAACAGGGATCAGAAACAATCTACCGATATTACACAAGGTCAGGACATCTTAGAAACGTACAATAATTATTGAACCAATATGGGACCCGCAGCATTTTCACTCACTACTGTACACATGCGACAAGAGTTGAAACCAATCACAGATATGACACTACTTGAAGGCCAAGACAGCAGACACCTTACCTGTAGACACCTTGATAGGAGCAATAGTTGGCACTTCAAGATTCAGAAGACTGGACATCCCGGTTGAGTTCTGAGCAACAAACAAGTAGACATACACCTACACTTTATGATTCTCGAAAAAATAATTTAATTCTTCCAGACACCATCATCTAGAAAGAGAAATTTCAAAATGCATCTGAAGAATAACGTCTTTCTGGCCTGGCCAATGGAGTGTGCATGGCCTTTCCAAGAAGGGGACCTTCCAGCATCGTACAACATCGATGCATCAGGGGCACAAGCTGATTGCAACGTATGAAATTCATAACGTACAAACAACTAAATTTTGAATTACTCAACGTACAGAATCAGTCAGAAGTTTTTTCTTACCTTGAAAATAGGAGAGGACAGTTGAAGTTTGGCGAAGTACGAGTGGTCATGAGAAACACCATGTCGTTGGCTTGCCTTCCTTGCCTCTTCTTTCTGCTTCAGCCTTGCAGCATCAGCCAATTTCTTTTTCCTCAGCTCAGTAAACTTCTCACGTCGGACAGAACGATCGATTTTTGACGTAGCTGTTTCAGGGTTCGCGGAGTCATAACCGAGCTTCAAGGACGGCACATAGTCAGGATGGGACTCGTCATCCTTTGCTTCCTTTGCATTCGGATTGCCAAGAACAAAATGCTTCTTGCAGACTCGCTCGTCAGTGTCTGGTGTCCAGGGCGATCCATCAGCTTCTTTACGGCGAATTGCAGCAATCCAGAGTCCCCTGCGCTTGGGATTTGTTGGAAATCGGTGGAAACCACCTCCACAGCCACGCGTATACCTATTTGTGCATCCTATGACGGCACAGGTCTGCACCATGGCTGAAACTAAAAGGAAAGGACGACAAAATAGATCCAACCAACTAAAAAGACAAAGTAACTAATTAGTAGAGTGGTTCTTCTTGCCCACCAAAGTTTGAATTTCTCGGTAACCATAGAGATTCGCGGCGATCCGGAAAGGGGTCTATACGTACTGATCCAGATTTACTCTTTACTGGTTTCTGATGGTCGCCTAGCTATTAAAGTTCGTGAAACTCAGAGTTAAAACACTTTTCCGTATTCTTATTGTTTGAATTACATGTAGCTCTGCCTCTCGGTATTGAGCACTCTCTTGGACAGCCTGGAACCTCTCTGGTTATAATTATGTTACAGATAGCAATTGAGTGACTGTGTATCAGCACAGTTCAGCCTGTCCTGCACAGGTCATGGTTGGTGGAAGAAGCGGGCGCGTAATCAACTGACAAAAGGTAAACTCACCAATGCCTCATTCTTAGCATTCTTTTATTCGCTTCCATGTAATTGGGCTTATTGCCCGTTTGGTATTGCGAATTCAAATAAAAAACAACACCAACAACTCAGACCGTACTGGAATTAAATTTGTGAATGTTTCGGCTTTCTACGGGGAAGTCCCATGAGTTCGACGGAGTCATAAATACACTGTACATGTACAATGTATCTGACTAGATCATGAATTCGCCTCCCTACTGGACTTCAGACTTTTTATAGGACAACGGCTGCCTACTTACTTAGTATTAGGCATCTGCAGATAATGCCGGCAGAAAAATTGGCAGAATCTGGTACTTTTTCTGGTAAGTTTCATGCATGTTTGGTATGTGGATAAAGAAATGGAGCAGAATTCGAGGAATTGCCCGCCATAAGGTTTGTATGGTTCTGCCAATTTCACTGCTTTTCGAGCAGAATCTGCCACCTATTGGAGCATTATCCGCCAATGCCCACAGCCTATTGAGTCCAACACCATGATTAGGGATCCAAGGCTTTGGTCTAATTGACCGTGTCATCTCGTCAATGAAGTTCCTACTCACCTGGAGTTCTGTTTCCCAGTTTGAAAACAAGAATCATCCGGGGACTTTTTGCAAGCATCTCACTGAGATTCCAAGCAAACTACTTTGACCATGCACATAATGTATGCGTTGTCCTAGTTTCCGAAGATCCGAAGACTGCGGCCGTGAAGTGGCTCCTTTGCGAAACTGAAACTGCTCATACATGTACATACATGTACATGTATGAGCAGTTTCCCATCAAAGTGTGCAAAAAGAGTCCAGCGCCCGGTCACCAAGGGCATAGTACTTATTAGTAGAAGTGGAGCGTTCACACATGTGCTGAAGTTGGCCATTACGGAATGTGAGACATGTGACATCTGCAGATCTGGTATCCTGGAAGAGATCCCCTTACTGCCTTAGCCTTGGACCCTCGGCAATCCTTGCCCAGCGGGTCGTCATGGTCATTGTGTCAGTTGTCACAGTCAGCGAGTCAGTGTCTTTTATTAAATTTTGTTTCCATGGCTCCTGGATTCTTGTACACATTCCCAAGTGCTGCACACATGGTACAATCATGCATGTGAATAACGTAACGCTTGTCCACTACGTTGTTCAGCCATGGATTGGTGGAGTTGAATGCCCATGGCCATGCAAGCTGGCCAAAGCCCAAACCAGGCACTGTATCATGTACATAGTCATAGTCATTGGCTAGGCTGTGTAGTGGCAAGTATCAGATCCAATCAAGACACTAGACAGCAGACACGGGACGTGGGATGCGTTGTTATGGCTCCGTCGATTTGATCAATTACGACAGCAAACAAAAGTGTAGCATGCTAAAATTAATGATTTAGAGCAGCCGACACGAGTCCCTCTCAACAGCTACTGCTAGTAATGTCAGTGGGAATTCGATGAAACATTTGGGTTACAGTGATCAATATACCATAATTATACATGTACATGTACATTATTATTATTATACGCATTTCCGCGGCAGCGTCAACCAAGCAGTTATGCTTGATCCACACGTTCGCTTATGCTGGACATTGAAACAGAGCAGATGTAGATATCTCCTAGAGAATGGGGCTCTACAAACCAATGATCAAAGTTAGTACTTCAGTAACATAGAGTAACATGGAGCGTCATAAAATTGGTACATACATGTAAAGTAAAGTAAAGTTTGCACGTCCGCGTTACCACCGGCTATTGCGTTGAGAAACACAACCAGCTTAGGAAGTTTCGCATGTGCCAGGCCACCACCATGCCATGTACATGTACGTAAGTAGTAGACTTCCCAGAGACTTGTCGAGCGGATATCCTGCTGGAAAGAAAGTCAGTGCCACATCAAAAACAACAACAACAACAGCATCGGAGGGATACAGTAAAGCCTACTACATGTAAAGGGAGAGAGAGTGTAACAAAAGGAACGAGGCGTAAAAGTCTTTCTATTCTAAAACACGATTGAGTACAGATGTCATGTGTGGTCGGCAGTAGACTACTGAGTACTGTGCAGCTGTGATCATGGTGATGTGTGAAACAGGTGAACACGCCGCACAGCAGTACAGCTGACCACGGTGACCACGCGCACTACTCCATCTCACTCTCGGCGCATTGCATTCACAACTAACTAACCATGTACCACTTCGCGACAATGGACAAGGACATTTTGATGAGTACGTGTCAAGCACCTGTACTTACCGTACTTTAAAAAAATTAATAGAATTGAAACAAAATTGTTAAATGATTGAAGTAAATGTACATGGCATTGTACATGTGTCATGTCACCTGCGCCAGCGGCCAGCGCGGCGTCAGCTCAGCGCATTCTTGTATGACTGAGGCCAGTGAGGGTGCACATGCATGAAAGTATGTCCATCCATACAATACATTGTACATGTATGGATGGACAAGTCCATGCGCGCCATGCACATGCACATGGCCCAGAGCATGTATCCTAGTAATTGATGCATCGTTACAATGACTGTAATGATGCACAGGCTGCATGTAGAAACCTGACTGCAAACACTACATGTACTACAATCAGTCAGTAGTTTTTGTAGTCTTGATGATCTGTGTTGAGCACTGATATCAGAGTCCAGCGCGGGTTTCGCCCGGGAACTGAGGAAATCGTTTTATACGAATCCCTTGTTTCGCTGTAGGATAGGTATGCTCAGGGCCTAGGGTAGGTGAAAGACTCCGTAAAAGTTCCCAAGGCTATGTGAAGATATGCGTTCCACTTGCACACATGTACATGTACATGTACATGACACAAGGCAGAACAACAGTGACCAAAAAGCTTTCTTGTTACTTCGAGTTTTGTGTTCAAAAAACACTCATCAGACGATAAAACGCTATTCGCTAGTAACATGTACATAGAGTAATTGTAATGTAGGCCTTAGTAATAAAGGCAGTGCTACAACCACGAACCTTACTCCTTAGCACACAGTACACGCTCCCTGCCCCCAGCGCGGGTCTCGAACTCGGGACCTTGTGATGCTAGTAGAGGTTCAAGTCCGGTGATCTCCAACCCAATACTGGCAATAGGCCAATGCAAGCCGGCCCTAGCCTAGGAATGTAATGCTTGCCTTCAGAGTTTAGTACTGTACTGTACTGTATACATGTACTGTACTGTACTGTATACATGTACTGTATACATGTACTGTAGTAGACTACTGTACTGTACTGTAGTAGACTACTGACAGTACTGTACTAGTGCTGCGTTGAATAATTATAGTGTTGAGTGTGCATGTGCCTATGTGGGGATCAAGTCCGGTAATCTCGAACCCAATCGGCCAGTGCAAGCCGGCGCGAGGAATGCTTATAAAGGGAAGCGTCCGGCCAGTTCTCGTGTCAGTTGCACCGATACCTACAAGTGCAATGCATTGTTTACTGAAGTACATGTAGATGTTACAACCTAAAGTAGCACAATAATTATTATTATTGTGACTGAAGAAGAAAATTGGTACAGCTAGCCTTTTCAGCAAGCCCCTTTCTAGCGTATTCCGAGGCTGCAATAGTAGAGACGTTGGCGCTAGAACGATCAGCATGGTTTACCCAATGGTGGCAGCAACCTTGATGCCTGACAGTACGCTGAAGGATTATGCCAGTGGCGAAGGTGGCGTTCTCCCCGCCATGTCACAAGTTACCGCAGTATCCTCTACACCTGATACATGTGCTAGTGGACCTGCGTCATCAGGGTGCCGCCTAGGCATTGCGAACAGACGCTCATCACTCACATCAGGACACAATCCAGTTGTCGGCACCGCTCAGCCGGACGATGCACTGCAGTTGCTGTGGCTGTGGTACTGGACGTTTTGGGAGGATTACAAGCGGTTTTGCTGGTTGATTCCCTTCTCCATGCTGCAGCTTAGAGCGTCTAACGTTGTATATTGGCTGTTGAGTACTTTGGCATTGATATCAGCATCCCAACATGATTCTTCGCTACACTCGCTGGTGACGGTTGTCGGAATTGCGACTTTTCCGTACGCGTGGATATTCTTCTTTTGGATGATACGCTTTCCGGTGGCATACATGCTGTGTACGTGGCAGGCGGTGCGATACCAACGCTTCGACTCGGCACAGCACTACTGGTGCGTTCGCTGTGACTGCAGTGATTGCGGTGACAAGGTGGTGGGAATGGTAGCAGCAACAAAGAAAGCAGACAATCAGCTAGAGCTATCCAGACTGGCTGTGGCGTCGGACGTTCGCGGCGCTGGCCTGGGCCATATGCTCATGCAGCAAGTGGAGGACTTTGGACGCCGGCACGGCTACAAAGAGGTTACTCTGCTTACCATCACCTCCAAGGTTGTTGCGTGTCGACTTTACAAGAAGCGCGGATACAGCATGAAGCTGAACCAGGGATTTCTTTGGCAGCTCTCACCTATTATCTCAGTTCCCTCAACTTGCCTGGAATGCACCAAGACGTTATAAATCCGTTGGATTGTGGGCATTCTTCAGCGATGAGCTACGAATTCCCGGAGAAGAACAGTTGCGAATGCATAGTTCAGTACTACAGTAGCAGTGATAACGTACATGTAAGTCATACACTTGGACACGGCGATTACTAGTACTAAAGGAACCATTGTTGGACTGAAATTCTCCCGAACGGATTGATTGGCATCGCCAGGCATACATGTATGTACATGTACTCAATCTGCGGACAGAACTGTTTCGTCCTTTGTGGACGTACATGTATGTTGATGTACATGTATGTTGATGTACTTGTATGCTTTTGGCCCATAGTTTATACAGGACTCAGGTGTACATGTACATTGTACGTGTAGATCGGATGCTGAGCGCACAGTTACATTGTACATGGCATTGCATACAGCTACGTGTAGCTAAGCATTGCCAGCACGGTAAAGGCCTTTTAAAATCACTCAATGATTTCCCAGTTTAATAATCGTAAAGCGTGATGTTATAGCACAAACAGGCTCTCTTCTCCAGAATTCGTCACTGATAGTACTCTATAATACATGTACATGTACAATGTTACCTATTGTGCATGCAAATACATGTACATGTACATAATACATTGTACATATACATGGTGGACTGCCCCCGAATGCCTTTCGCACTGAATCTAGCATTGCAAGACTCAGAAGGCAGCCGCCCAAGTTTGTCTGGTGTCAGCTACTAGTAAATAGGCGTTGTAAATCTTGATTTCCCCTTAAATAACCTATTCTTGAACAATTTTGTCAGCTTTGATAAACAATGTGGACCACACTGATCATCGACTTGAATTGAACTTTAGTTGTGTATAACTTCAAGCTCCAACGTAACTCACATTTGCTAACTTTACCGTGAATTGATTTTGGTTTTTGGTTTGATTTACTTTTATTTTAACTTTTGCGTGTGCATTTTCGCGGCCTTCTTGTTCTTTTTATTCCATGACTGATAGTAGGCATATGCGGATAATGTCGGCAGAAAAATTGGCAGAATTCGGTACTTTTTCTGGTAAGTTTCATGCATGTTTGGTATGTGGATAAAGAAATGAAATGGAGCAGAATTCGAGGAATTGCCCGCCATAAGGTTTGTAGGGTTCTGCCAATTTCACTTCTTTTCGAGCAGAATCTGCCACCTTTTCGAGCATTATCCGACAATGCCTAACTGATAGCCCTCAATCGTTATATTGGTTGGCACCATGTCATCCATGAATTGAGATTAATAATAATAATAATAATAATAATAATAAGAAGAAGAAGAAGTGTCGTGCAATGTTATCGCATGAGCTGATTGTTTAGTAACTGGTGGTGTTAGTGGATATTATAGCGTAACTTGTAGACTGTAGTTCCTTGGTCTTTTTCTTCCTTATACATGTACGTGTACGTGTAAAGTAATATTAAAAAAGAATAATCTGGGTGCGAGATTTCCATTTTCCAACAACCCTAGAGTACACGGTAACACCTCCAATCACTAAATCCTAGTATTGGCATATGGGAGGGGGGGGGGGGGGCATGTGTGTGAACTGTGATCAATAGTGATAGCACTCGACATCATTATTGTGTGCATTGTGCAGATTTCGCGCGTAGAATGGGCATCGTCACAATAATGACTCGGAAGAAAGCCTTTGAGTTTGAAGAAAGAGTTGATTGACACAGCACCCAGGACGTACATGTACACGTACACTTTACATAATATGACTACATCTTTACATAATTATGACTACATGACTAAATGTACACCGAAGGACGTACCCAGACGCCAGAGTGCTGACAGTGCTCAACACCAAAAAGGCAGAGCGTAATACACAACAGAACAACAAGGACAATCAAGGCTTGTTTGCTGTTTGCTGCTACTTTAAGTTTCATGTGCTGTTGCCAGCAGGGGGATTGGGGAATTGTGTGTTGCTCCCTACATGGCAGCTCGCGGTTTTCGTGCCGACTTGAATTCTCACTTGACTGACTCACGACTGCCATCCAGAGCACGCGAGAAGTGCATCGAACCGTCCACCTCGCCCGGAGTCGGCAAACCTGCAAGAAAGCACCACTCCCTGCTCCATACACAGTGTTTCGGGGAATTCACCCCTCATCAGTTGAGAGCTTGAGTAGGCTGAGGAAGATTGTGCCTGAAGAGCACCACTTATATACATGTACATGTACATGTAGTGCTGACTCGCGCTGCTACATTTACATGTACATGTATCTGGTGTTCACGAGGTGTTTGTCGCGCTGGAAACGGAGCGTCTCTGTAAGTTTGTATCCCTGGTGATATTTGTGCCTGGAGAGCACTATGTACATGTACATGTAAGTGGTGCTCTTCAGGCACAATCTTCCTCAAGCTCCAGATCATGCAGGCAGTCGTGAGTCCGTCAAGTGAGAATTCAAGTCAGCAGGAAAACCGCGAGCTCCCATGTAGGGAGCAACACATAACACGAGCATTATGAAGATAATTTACACAACAACGAGAGACAAAAGAGATCCTAGTGTTATCTGTTGAATCATCAACGTAGCCTGTAACGAATATAATATATTACGTATATCCTGTGTTTCTACATGTACTAACACTATGACAATGTTTTGGACAGTTTTAAGAAACCTAATAATAATAATCTTTATTTCAGGATCACCCAAAGGCTAACGCCTATCTGGGAGATCTCCTATTTGTGTATGTACTAGCAACATAGTTAAGGATGCGAGAGAAAGTGCGCAAAGTGAGTGTGAAATGTTGGTTTGAACCTCATTCCAACACTCTAAAAACGGTCCTTTTAGTAGTAGGTTTTTACTGCGAATCAAAATCAAAATACAGTCTTATGTTGTACATATATGTTCCACAGGCCGTTATTGAAGTGTTGGAGTGAGGTTTCTTTTAAAATGTTAAATGTGCAAATGGTTGCGTTGGAGTTCGGGGACAACAAGAACAGTTTCTAACATTTTCGGATTAGGCTATTAGATCGAGTGTCTTCTAGTCAAGAATGCACATTGTACAGTACGTTGTCCAGAGTACCTTGGACTATGCCAGCACATCTTATGTTCACTGATTGTCTGCTAAACTCCGAGACAAACTTGAGTCAACCAGCAATAGGTGCCTAAGTCTAAGACGAGTATTTGGCCATGATCAGTATACTTCTATCGATTTCATTCTCACCAAAATATAGCCTGTATACTATCTCTCGCCGTGTAAACTTGAAGCTGTTTGTGTTTGTTTTTAGGTGTCTATCTCGTTGCACCAGTCCTCTTTTAAGCACGATATTTACCCCCCGCTCTGCACCATGCCGCACAAATGCTGCTACCCGCGGTCAAGCTTCAGCCGCTCTGAACCTACCCAGAGCTACGTCTCGTTACGGCCTGAATGCTATTTCATTTTTGGCAGCAGACTGATAAAACATGCTTCCACCTGGATGTCGTCAAGCTAAGCCCCTTTCTGCATTTGTCACAAGCACCAAGTCATTCCTAGGGTTCCCAGTAAAACGGCAACGCCTGTAGGGAGTTCCCTTGTAAAATTATAAATTCTACTACTACTACTTCTACGTGTCGAACAAATCTGGGACTGCCTCGCAAGACACCCTAGGCCCTGTCCAAAAGTGGGACGGACGGGCAGAGATTTGAAACAAGAAAATTGTCTCCACCCATTTTGGCTGGTACAGGTTGTCAGTCGTCAAGAGCGCAGTATTGTTAATTTTAGACCGTGCATGTAAGGGCATTGAGCACGTGCACGTGAGATAGCAGGGAAGCTGCCAATCACAGACATGTCTTCATCTGATATCCCGTCCAACACGCTGCAGAATGTGAAGATTGTGCTGGTACGTCTACAACGTCATTGTATAAACTGAGTTTTTGATCGGTGGGCTGCTGCTAATGACTATGTAATTCCGTTAATCGTTTTTCTTTGTAGTTTTCCATTCATTTTCTGCTCTAATTCATATTTGCTTTGTTTTCCTAGCTTACTATTGCCGTGGCTGGCTCAACGCCCTTGTCTCAGGGGATTCTGTCCCTGCATTAGCTATGCTTGTCACATGCTATGAGATTGTGTCTAATAATAATAATAATAATAATAATAATAATGAGCAGACGAAAAGAACCAGCAGGTTGACTCATTTTTAAAAGTGTTATCCATACATGAACATGACGATAACCATGAGTGAAATCCGATCTAGTCTCAAGTACGCGCCGGGCGTTGCGCAGCCCTAGACCTGCAAACACTGGACTGCGATATGGTGCAAGGCGTAAACTTGACCCGTGTGGTCGGATTTCATGGAGCAGTACTGTACATGTAGATTCGCGTGTCGTTCCCTGCTCACTTGAATAAAAGATCGGTATTTAAACCACCTCTTTTCTCTCTGGTTCTCTGTTTTGTCTCCTCCCTCACAATCACTACTCTACTTCCAAAATTGGTCAAATCATCGGATGGTATCATTCGTGAACAGATGTGTGTGAACTGATGCATTCTTCATAATGTATACTGACAGGCATAGCCCAGAGATCTGTTTTATCTAGCTTCCCCTCCATCTGTATCGCCGCAAGTCCAGAGATCTGTTTTAACTAGCTAATTCCCTCTCTTTCTTCTCTCTCTCTCACTTTCATTCTTTCTCTGCTCTCTGCTCTCCGTTCTCTTTCTGTATGTCTCTCCCTCTCTGTTTTTTCCTTATCTCTGTTATTTCTGCTCTCGTTTTCCGTCTCTCTGTCTCTGCCTACTCCTCTCTGTCTTTATCTCTGTCTCTCTCTGTCTGTCTGTCTCTGTACGCCTCTGTATGTCTCTCTCACTGTATCTCTCATTCGCTATCTCTCTCTCTCTCTCTCTCTCTCTCTCTCTCTCTCTCTCTCTCTCAGCCTTCCTGCTTGGAAGGTTCTAAGTTATAGAAATAACTTAGGAGGGGAAGGTGAGCGCAACCAAGACAAGCACGAGCTGAAAGTCTCAGCTGTGAAGGACGTTGGCGGATGTACATGCATTTCGAGGACGATACTGGCATCAGACAAAGCGGTCAAACCACAATTCAAGGACGCATAGCAACACCAAGGACGCATAGCAACACCAAGAACGCATAGCAACACCAAGAACGCATAGCAACACTCCACCCGAGTCTAACATGTACAATATTGTCAATAATGCATTTGTCTGTTTTGTTCAGCGGATCCAAATACAGGTCGTCCCTCGTTAATACATAATCTCTGGGACTTGACAAATGTTATGTATTAACGGGGTTTATGTACTAAACGACAGTGTACATAACTTGCTTGTATACCAGAATTTTTCACTTTTTTCAATTTTTCTGAGTATTTCTTGCTGCCATGACTAGGGAGCGAGATATTCTTGATTCCCTCGATATAACATAAAAATTATGTTATAACGGTCACAGTCAGCGAAGATTCTACAGTTGACATGATACATGCCCAGCGGCGCCTGTAGTCACTCGAAAAAACAACAGAGCTTTGTCGGTTTTTGATGTGCGCTCTGATTTCTGAGCTAATTGCGTCCACAAGTAGAAACTAGAACACGATGTGCCTCCACTGGAAGGCCAAAAGAACAACAAATTATGTACTATTGAGGTAGGTGGCATGCGGGTACGGAGAAATGTTATGTACTAACGGGGTTTATGTACTAACGAATTATGTACTAACCGACAAAATTTGTATGGAAGTGACCACGTTTCGTCCGGGACTTGAGATTTCTTATGTACTAACGGGGTTTATGTACTAACCGGACTCGTATTAACGGGGGACGACCTGTACTAGTAGAATGTACAATGTAGAATCAACTACAACAACAACAGCACGTACCCATGTAGACGTGAGCGCCAAAGCTATCAGCTAATACTATACAGAAAAACCTGTACTGTAGCTAAAGATCACCGTGACTAGCGAGTCGCGACCAGCCTGGTACTACCGACCACTTCACCAGGCACGGACGGTCTCACATTCAAAATGCACTGTGACTAGCGACTACCTGCTGAACGCGATCAGCGACCGCCTTTTCTTGTCCTAAAGACGACTTTTGACCCGTAACTAGCGACCGCGATGTAGGAAATCAAATGTTGCTCGAAGCTCCTCCTTGAAATTTTGATGATTTTCCATGGTCCTGAAAGTAATCTTTCGATACTACAGCTGAACAAATGAACGTAGGTCATTTTTGACTGTGCAGTCGGTGTGGACTGCACTGCATCTGTCAAAATTTCAAGCCCTGTGAAGAATAAAAATGATAGGAAACGTCTTGGAGAGCGCATCGGAAGCGCTCTCTGATCGATGTTACTACTCGGAGGAGAAACGAAGACTGAGCAGCTCTGTCACCCCAGTCATACAGACGAATCGACGATGGCATCATGGAATCCATAAACCAAGCAGCACCGCAAGGTCCTGATGCTGACGGATCCCGTTCAAGCAATCGAGAAGTCCGCACAATAAGGACAGTCGGTACGATTGATTGCATGAACAAATTTGAAGCCCAGCGCAAAACGAAACTACTTACACAGGGAGCATTTGACTCCTGGCTTCAGAAGTAGCAGCTGAATTTGATGTCTGCAAAAAATTAAACTCTTCTCTCTCTCTCCCTCTCTCTCTGACTCTCTCCATCTCTCCGTCTTTCTCTCCAAGTGCTGTTTGACCTAAAATAAGAATGGTATTGCGCAAGTTCTGGGGAATTGTATTGGCTGCATTTCGACATACATATCATCTAATGGGATCCATATATGGTCACGCAGTGCAAACCTCTAACTAAAGACCACCTGCTACTAAAGACCGCTTTTGCTGGAACCAAAGAGTGGTCGGTAGTCACAGGTTTTACTGTAGTAGGAATTACATGTACAGTCATGTATGTACATGTACGATTACAAGCTAGCCGGGGGGGGGGCTGTAGTGTTGTTGGGATCTTCTTCCAGTGTTTTCCAACCAAGGTAAAATGTAGATCTTCTCCGCAATACCTCGAAAAGAGGACATACACGTACATGTACATGTGCATACCCAACCTACATGTACATGTGTCATGACCGGGGAGTGGGCCAGACATACCCTCAGGATTCTACAATTCCAGGTTCGATCGTTTGTGGTTGTTGTTGACAATGTTGTTGCTTCTCTGTTGTTCGAGCTTGGAACCTGGTGCTAGAGTGAAGCTTTGGTCTTCTTGTGTGGTGAGGGTGAAGAATGGGCATCTGGACTCCTGGTATACAATGTATTTCCGTAAAGAACCTGGAATTGCCCTATCAAAAATTTAATAATAATAATAATAATAATTGTAGAATCCTGAGAGTATGTCTGGCTCACTCCCTGGTCATGACATTTGGCGGGCCCGCTCCCCGGTCATGACACATGTAATCTGACAGTCTGCTAGCGATGTGGAATGCTAGCTGACAGCCCATCCAGTCAGATAAGGCCATTATTTTGTTTTTGAAGATCGTGCTATTTGCCAACGAGGTTTTCAACTACTTTTGATCTGTGCAGACGAAACGTTCCGTTCACACCAGACCCCGTCAAAATCGGCTCCTACAGTGTAGATCCTACTTACTGTCCGAGCTGCTCCAGCACTCAGCAGGCCAGATGCCCCAGGGCCCAAGCCAGGAGACAGCAGGCGCTAGGCTGCGGATGGGCTCGAAGTGTCTGGGTACGTGTACATTATTTAAAGCCTCTTATGTATGGGCAATCACGTGATCACATGATTTCACTGGCCTGACGCAACAACTACAAAGCAAAACAAAAATTAAATAAAAAGAAAATGAAACTTTACAATCTGCACACAATGACAACTCCATTTTTTGGTAACGGATACAGACCGATCAGTATCCGTTACCCATGTTAGCTAGTCGCCAACAAGGCGGGCTTCGGCAATAGGAACATCTGGAGAGGCGTCATCCATCCCCCTATGCCAGGGAAATGATGAGCGCCCCCCCCCCCCCCCCCCCCCCCAGACACATGATATTAGCACGCAGTAAAGCAAAGGCCAGACGGCTTCGGATAAGCGAGATATGGGTATGATACCCAACCGATCCACGCTCCTCCATAAGAACAGCCAGCCGCCGATAGAACGCAGTAACAGCACTGCCCATACCACCAGTTATTGCCAGGACAAGTGGAGTGAAACCCGACATCTCCACCTCTCGCACTCGTTCAGCATAATGGCGTCGCTTCTCAGCTTCGTGCTCGTTGAAGGCAGATTGGATGCGGGCCGACCGGTTCGAAGCTGCATATGGGTTGAATACCATTACATCAAAAAAGCAGCGTTCAAACCGTCCGCCCCACACCCCGCCTGCCACAGTGTCAAGCCGTGCCTGGTCAGTTGATATTGCCGTCCGATGGCGAAACCGCTCACCAGTGACCGGCTGAAGATGAGGCTCCACCGCGTTTGCCACTCTCCGGCCGAAGCATGCTGGCGATGACGTCACGTGCATGTACCTCATTGTGGCGCAATGTTGGAAAGCCACCCTTTGGGCAAGATAAAGCGTGGCACAGATCGAAACTGGCCCCACAGGCACAGCTACTGGGATGACCAGTCAATGGCCAGCCATACCGAAGGGCAATTCCGTCCCGGAACTCACCCTTGGTCAGAGCGAATCCGTGGCGCTTCATCGACCGGCAAGTCAGCCAACTGGACGCTCCTGGCTGGGAGGCCTATTGGCCAGAATAGGAGAGTTCTGCCGGTGCCGCCGCAAGGAAATCAAGCACTTTGCTCTTCATAGAACGTCTGTTCGCTGCCGACAACTTGCGCTTCGCGGAACGAACACAATCCAACGAGTCGCAAAGGGGAGCCTGAGAACAGATGCGTTCCACCAGAGGCGCTGTAATGGTCTTCGAAGTTGTGTACTGGTGGTTTAGAGTGGTGGGGACTACAATGCCCAAGCCACGACGCAGCTCACAAGATCAAGGTGTGGGTAGCCCTTTCCCAAAGGTGCTCTTTTAATTCGCACTTAGTGCTTTTCGCGTCCCTCAAAATATGCTGAAAAAGTGCTCTTTTTTCAGTGGAAACAGGAAAAAAGTGCTCTTTTTTCAGTGAAGCATAGCCATGATACATGTTCAGATATGAACTCAAGCTGAGAAATGAATACACACTCTTCAACTTATGTGTCCACGAAAGGCAAAACAGGAAGTAAAGTTCAAAAACCCACTTTTTACAGCATTGTGTACACCGGTACAAGATTCACCAACTAACTTGTTGCCCCCAAAAAAGCGGCGTGCCAAGGCCCATCGAGTACTCTGAAACTGTGATCGCATGCATGAGCAAACAGATTTTAGCACTTTTTCAGCTAAAAAAAAGCTAAAAAAGGGCGATATTCACCAAAAAACGCAATAAAGGGCGAAAGAAACGGGCTTTTCCAAAAAGGGCCAAAAAGGGCGAGCAAGCTCAAGGGCTAGGTGTGGGTCCTCTGCACTCAGTAGAGTCAAGTCGAGCGAGCTGCAACTCCCGGTGCGAAAGGCGGGCTAACGCTAGGCACCGGCAGATTATGCCGGCATAATTATTGGCATAATTTGGTGGTTGAAAATTTGGAGCATAATTTGGCATCCTCTCGGTGGTAGGAGCATAACAACACGATTATCCCACAGTTCTAGTATGTAGGCTATACAAGTGTGTAAAATGCACCTGATCAGTGCTGGTGGTCTGCATGGCAAAGGGTTTGGAGGTGATGCAGATAGTGTTTTCAATGAAAAGCAGGGTAGAAATCATGGCAATACATTATTGTATGCTCGAACTCGTCTTCTTCAAAGTTCTTTCTCACACTGACACGGTACATGTAGCAGAAGATGCGAGTGAATCAGCCTTCATCAGGTATCCCGGGGCGGAAGAGAGAGTGGCGGGTCGTCCGCAAAACTACGTGAACATGTACCGGTACACGTACATTACATTTGTACATTATGCATGTTACGAAGTCATGACCAGTCTGGATTTTAGCAGCCATGATAAGACTGCAGGCTACGGATATTGCTCTAAATTGATGTATAGTTGATGTTCGGTCATGATGGAAGGAGAAGTGGAGCTACGGGAGAGATGAGCTGATCATTCGCAGGGTGAGGCCCAGGGTGACATCGGTTGGACGAGTATGATGATTACGAAGACAATAACTCAAACTAATTTTGGCAATGAAATAATATTTTTACTGAAGTACAAAAGAAATCAAGTAATGAATAGAAGAAGTATTGTTTTCTCTTTTCCATGTTGACCTCTTAGGCTCTTACATGCATGGACACCTTGGTATGGGGATACTCATGTACATGTATTTTGTTGTACTTATGGCCACTTGCAAGTTGCAAGTACGAAAAAAGGCACAATTTCCCGAACTTTGAGGCTCCATAAGTACAACAAAGTGAATGTATATCCCCGGGTGCTAAAGCATAATATGAGGATTTTACGAGCATAATGCGAGCCGGAATCCATGAAAGCATAATTCCTTGATTTCGCGAGCATAATCCGCCGGAGCCTAGAGCCTAACGCCCCTACATGGCTACTTCCCCTTGTCTGCTTATCCATGCCGGTTCCTTTTTCTTCTCCTCCCCTTCTCCCTTCCTTGCCGTGGTTGGCTAACACCCTCTCTCTTTGTATTGGCCGGTGTTCTCACTGTAGGTAGGTACATTTTTATTTGAATTCGCAGAACCAAACGGGCGGTGTCGCCCAATTACATGGAAGCGAATGGAAACAGTAAAATATTTGTAGGAAATAGCCTAACATGATACATGTAGCAGGGTGTAGTACAAAGCAAAGAACGCTCAGTCAATGAATAACGTTAACGTTAGAATACAACAACGGGGAGGCGGTAAACAGCACATGACTGGTACTGTGGAGTACCGCAAACGTTCAAAGATTCCTGTAGTGTTCAGTAGTGGGTGCTACTGCTAGCAAGACAGAACGGGAGGCAGGCTTGTTTGAACTGGTGGTACTGGGTAATACCACGCACGTCGGATGGCAGGGTGCTGGGCTATGAGATGCTGTAATAAATAAATAAATAATAATAAATAACCCCCAAGACGAAATGATAGTAGCCGACTGGCCAAAATTTAAAAAAAAAGCCACCGTGGCAGCAAGGAAAGGAAACCATTTCTCTCTCCACTTCATTATAGGGTGGTATCCAGTCACCATTGGGAGTACGTGTACATGTATGTACATAATTGTACATGAAGTACATGACATTGTCCATGTAGTGTCAAAGCACTGGGCATACAATGTAGAATGTGTCACTTGTACAATCTTGTTTATTCCTGCTTTGAACTGAAGGGTCCTGGGAGGAGGTAAATCCGCACTACGGCAGAACTACCCGTAACCGGTATCCGTACCAGTGCAACTAACTAACTCCCTTGGTACATACAGTACATCAGCATGATTTTACTCTTCAGTCTAGTATTATTTGGACGCGTGGACATCTACAATAACCAAGACAACTAACTTTAAACCGGGCACGTGTCTTTTAGACAAGCTAGCTCCCTTTCTGAGGTTCCTTACAACCCAGGCAGCCAGACGACGGCGGACGGAGGAAGGAATACGGCCATCTATTTGCAAAGGAAATCTAATCTACTCGTCCGCTAGCCCCGAAATGGAGAACCACAAACGAACCCAAAGCCAAGGCAAAACCTTTGGTGGGTTGGAGACAAAACCTTTGGCTGCTTTGGTGTCGATATGACTGTCGTCATTCGTAGGCAAAAAAGGCAACCAGCAGTGGCAGCACTGCTACTAGTACAGTCATGTATCTAGCAGGGAATATGACTGTAGAGCCTACTATCCAGGTAGAGAAAGCTTTACTTGATAGATAGGTCGTTGGGACATGGTGAAATGCAATGGGGCACCAGTGGGTACCTTGCTGTGCACATAATGATTATGTGCATGCATGTCAGTTTTTCTATGCTGTGAAGAGTGTAAAAAATGAACAAAATTCATGCATTATGACGTACATGTACATGTATGTGTATGAAATGAACTTGTTACCCCTATAACAATATTAGTATTATATCCTATTCAGCCTCTATGTCCGTGGTCTTCCCTCATGCGTCAACAGTTCCACAGTTCTGCAGTTTGCGGATGATGTTAATATGTATGCAGCTGGTGACTCTGCTGAGGAAGTCATCGGAGCTTTGAACGGAGATCTGGCCAAGCTGTCTGTCTACCTGGAAGAGAAGCGCATGACGCTGAACCCAGCAAAGACGAAGTTCCTCCTCCTTCACAGAAAGACAACAGCAGTGCCTGGTTCCGCCAGTGTCGTCATTGACGGCGTCCATGTTCTTCGAGCGCAGTCCGCACGCTATCTTGGCATTGTCATTGACGAGCACCTGACTTTTGGGCCACAAATTGACGGTTTGATTGGGTCTGTCAACAGGAAACTCGGCGCCTACCGCATGTCAAGACATCTCTTGCCATTCCACGCACGGCGTAGCTTTTACCTTAGTGTTATTCAGTCGTCATTGGAGTATGCAAGTAGCGCATATGTCCACACCCTCAGTTCTTACTATTTCGATAAGTATGTCCGGCTATTTAACAGGTGTCTAAGAATAGTTTTTGGTTTCGATAACTTTACCAGTGCCTCTCATATTCTTAGCCTATACAATCTCTCTCACATTTCTGTCCGAGTCAATTTGAAGCTTTTTATTCTTGTATTTCGCTCTGTCCATAGCGGCACATGTAGCTCCCTCCTAAAAGAAATTTTCCATACCCGCTCCTCCATTGCACATACTACTTCCGTCACTAGGTCCCAAATCTCTTTTTCTCTGGCCTTGCCTTCTGCCCACACTAAAGCTGGTTTTTCTCGTCTTGGCTACATAGGTTCTGATCGGTGGAATATGCTGCCTTCCACTGTTCGCTCTTGTACAGATTATCGCCCATTTTAGTAAAATAAATAAAATAATAATAATAATAATAATACTTCAAGTAATAATATTACCCTTATAACAATATTAATAATTTTCTTGGTGTGACACAAATATCGTTATAAGGGTAGGTCGACTGTACTACAATGACCCCACGGCACGTGTGTAGACTACTACTACTACTACTACTACTACTACAATGTAGTACTGTAAAAGCCATTATTCTAACGAGGCGCATATAATATAACGATTTCACAAAATCGACTGGTTTACGTGTACCAAAGGTAACGATTCTCACATATTCTCAACGCTCAATAGGACAGTATAATTATGATTTATCACATGGCACGTGATTGTTGCCCGTACTCCAGCGAATCAGCACCTTTCGCGCCGCGGGCAATAATATGCGATATTGCCCGCAAAAAAATAGTTTATTTGCCCGCAAAAAAATAGTTTATTTCAGTGATCGCGTGACTACGACGACTCTGTAGACTGTACGACTCTACGACGAGTCGTAGTGTAGCATTGAGACGAAGATGGAATTCTTTTTGGAGATGGACATCCCGGCAATGGACATGGCCTCGGACGTCTGCCGTGTGGTGCTTGCAGGGATCATTTGTTCAGTCATGTTGGCAGCCTGACCGTCGGTAAGCTTGTGGATAAGATTCAGTTCTGCTCGAAGTGGTACTGTGATCACAAACTATTATTTGAAATAACACAAATTCAACTCAGCGTCGTGCGTTTTCAAATCCTCGCAAAGTCACTGCCTGTGTGTGGCCTTCATGTGCCACGCAAAACTCTTACCAGGCTCATCTGTCCTCTGCCTTCACCTTTGCTTGAACAACAAACACAACAATTCAGGAATGTTTTGCAATGAAAAATACAGCTATCTGGAGCTGAAAAAAAGAAGAAAAATTGTCCTCAGAATTACACACCAGGGAGTCGTCAAATACTTGCACTTGTTCCAGTACTGTATTTGACAACTTCCTGATACACATGTAAACATGAAGAAACTCTTTGTGGTAGCACTCTTAATTTTTCAACTGAAATTATGATTCTGCTGTATTTTATTGTCGTTGACATGTCTATTGCTATGACGATGCGGTGCCGGCACTTTTTTCTGTCTCCGTCTTTCAGTACTGTATACTCTCTGATGGCCTGTAGCAGACTTTTTGTTAGGGTGTAGGAGAAATATCTTCATTTTTCCTGTTTTGATAATGATAGCACATCTATATACATTGTGGTCATAATGTGTTGGCATTTGGGCTAATTTCAACAGCAGCCCAATGGTCTGCTCTGTGGGCCATGTGATAAATTTGTTATCGCATGGTTGCTGCGGGCCTTATGGCATATTATTGCCCCTCGAGGTTAACCCTCGGGCCTACGGCCCTCGGGCTAACCTCTCGGGGCAATAATATGCCATAAGGCCCTCTTCAGACTAGGTACAAAACAGCCTATAAGTCACATTTACATAGAAGTTTCCAAGACAACAACAAGAATCTGGCGGGAAGCCTAAAAAGCTGCCCAATCCTTTCAGGCAGGGTGCGAACCCTTGTACAAGGCAACTTTCCTGCATTTATCGTACTTTCACCAGGCAGTTGTACGAACTTTGTACCCGGGTACGACTGTCCGCTGCTTTCACACATCCCAGGCCCATTGCGCAATTTCGTAGGGTCAAAGGTTGCCTGTATATTGCATGTAAAATGTGTAGTCTGAATGCAGGCATGGAAAAATGTTGCCTTTTAGGTTTTATGTGATTTTGTACTGGATTTTCTATGTACGTAGTCTGATGAGGGCCTTAGGCCCTTGCAACCATGCGATAACATATACTTATGTATCGATTTCTGTATAACGATTTCTATTTTAACGACAGATTTCTCCTCGTTAACTCGTTAGAGTTAGCACTTCGTTATATATATATTATATATGGCTTTTACAGTAGTAAAATTAGTAGTTGAATTGTTTGCAGGCAACCTGCCTACACTCAAGAGAGCACTGCATTTCACACAAATCCATTGGTATCGTTACAACGTTTCGGTCTTTATGACCATCATCAGGATGGTCATAAAGATGATGGTCATAAAGACCGAAACGTTGTAACGATACCAATGGATTTGTGTGAAATGCAGTGCTCTCTTGAGTGTAGGCAGGTTGCCTGCAAACAATTCAAGTATAATGAAGCTGCGTGAAGCGTCCTTCAAAATTTAGAAAAATTAGTAGTACATGTATTGAAGTAACAGTTAAGGTGGCAGTCTGGGTTCGCGGCCCGACCGCATGAACACAGCCGTAACTTCCATAATAATTGATGAATTTTGCTCAAATCTTGACCACATACCCAGTGTATTTCACTAAGTCCAATGAAGTATAAATCAAGCTCACACATGGGAATCCGCAGACACAATAGTCAAATCTGCGATTATGCCGTACCACCAATACCTTAGACGCAATATGCAAACGCAGAAAGAAGCTGGGTAGAAACTGAGTGCTCCACAGGATTTCCTTCACATATACCTAGGTGCTAAGTGGAGCGGAATTTTGAAATCATATTCAGAACAAAGTACTCAAGCTGTCAAACAAAAATCATGCAATCGCGCAAAATTTAGGTCCTCGATCAGTAGCACTTTACTCAAAGCTACTAGACAAATATAAAAATCCATGACACTTAGCACCTTGATAAATGCTCACAGTTTCCAAAAATGTATGGTTTATGGGGTCTGTGACTTACAGGTTCTTCGCTACGCTGTCTAAGAGGTACGGGACTCAGTGGAAAATGGAGAAAAAAGTGCTCTGTGCAAGTACAGATGGAGGTATGTCTGTCCAACTAGAACTTACTAGAACTTAGTCGAAGCCACCAGCTTCATATGTCAAACCTTCTTCCTCTTGCTGCTCATCCTGGATGCCCTTCCTGATCCTCCTTCGCTTCTTTCGTGACCTCTTCCCTTCTTCTGACTTCTTTCTGGCAGCATGTGCCTGTCTCTCACGGTCTAGCAGCTTGATGAGACGTGTCGTATGGTGTCCAGTAGGGAGGCCCATCTCGTCCAGAACGCGTTTCACTGCCACACCTCCATCATTGAACCAGGCCACGGCCAGGTAGACGCACATCTGGACAGTGGGAGCGGATGCAAAGCCTGTCTTTGGACACAACTGCCACACGAGTCCATTGAACGCTTCGTTGCGATTCTGCGTAGCACCCTTCTGGCAGCGCTCGAGCAAACTCCGGTCGGACAACCGAATGTAGACCGGCTTCAGTTCCTTCCATACTGCCTCTGGCAGGATATTGTGGTGGGCGTAGACATCACCACCTGCCTGTTGCTGCTGCCATCTACACCAGCTGTTAATTCCAGGCGGACAATACTGGTGCTGAGGTTTACTGTCGCTGGATGCACGATGCATGAGGGATGCCCATATGGCCCTGGCCATGGCTTGCAAGTCTCCGCTGTTGTTCCGCACAGCCATGCCATAGTAGGCTTGCAGCTTGTCGATCATGGCATCCGTGAGGCGACCACGTCCGCCTATAGTGCGCCCATCAGCAAGCTTCTTGCCCGCAAGGTTTTTCTTCAGCTTTCTTAGGCTGGTACCGATGC
The DNA here is from genome assembly GCF_964019385.1 of Sycon ciliatum. Lineage (NCBI taxonomy): Eukaryota > Metazoa > Porifera > Calcarea > Leucosolenida > Sycettidae > Sycon > Sycon ciliatum. The sequence goes on from NC_088644.1 coordinate 4,111,343, forward strand.
GTTTTTGAACGTGGCCGACACATTCCTCCTTGACTACAGGCACCTCGGGCCCATACGGACAAGCGTCACGCACAGCCTTAAAACTCTTGGTATCTCCATCACCAATGTAGGTGGTGTACCTCAGCTTGCGGCTCTCAAAGGACCTGGCCCACAGAGTCTTGGCGGCTGCACTCTCCATGGCAGGAGCTGATACAGTGGTGTTGACTGAGCAATCGTGTTCGGCAATCTGTCGATCATAGTCATCTTTGGTTAGCTCTCCCTTCTCTTTTCTAGACGCCAAGTGCGTGCACTTGTGGCAAAACTTTGAAAGCACTTCGCAGTCCACCACTTTGCCGACATCATATGCAATTATAGTGAAGGCTCCGAAGAGCGATGCGAATCCTCGGCGCATCCAGGTACCGTCATAGGAAGCAGCGATATCGCTACCCCCATCTGCTGCGGACACTGCTTTCTCAGCTGCCTCAGTCATGCTACGCTCAGCGACGCTCTTGGACGCGGAATGCAGGCCTTTAGCATGGCTGTAAAATGTCGACCGACTCATAGGTGATGGCATATTCAGTGCACCCGCCAGCTTTACCATTGATTGACGTCCACGGCCAATCAGTCGCATTCCGAATACTGCTCGTCTGTTCACCTCCCAGACCCGATTGAACTTCTTGGACATAAATTCGCTTGCTATGTCGCCGCAGTTAACACAGGAAAGCTCCAGGCATGATGCAAGGCCTCCCCGTTGCGATTCGCTGATCGTGACTGCGCCATTACAGCCACTGCAACAAACTGCAGCTGACAAAAGCTGCTGAAGGCACTCGAGATCAATCAGGCGAAATCCATGCGCCCCTTCCTCACACTCTTCATCCAAGTCACTGTCGGAGGAACTGCTGTCGACTTCACCGCCACTTCCATCACTATCGCTGTTTGAAGACGTGGCTTCAGCTGGCACTTCAAGGTCGTCATCAGACAGTGGCAAGTCAGGAATTTGTTCTGCAGGCGAAATTTCACCAGAGGGAGCCTTCGGCGCCTGAGACACTCCATAGAACGTTCTTTTCCTTTTCTTAGATCGTCCGGGCTTTCCCTTGGCTCTAGACTTCCCCATAGTAGCCAACGAAGGGGTTAGCTCCAAGAAACAATTACTCCAAAACAATTACTCCAAAAGTAACTAGTTTCAACAGCAGAGCGATCAGCTGAGATCATGAGAGTCAAAATTTGAATTTTTTTGAATTTGCGCATGCGCAAAAGTTATCTTGGTTGCCATGGTGACAAACATCGTGCGCGGCTGTCAGTCTGCAGCGCAGAGGAGTACCAGGAGTCGCTCCAGAAAATTTTAATGAAATCGCTCAAAGATTGACGGTAAAAATCGGAATAGTGTGCAAACCTAAATTTTGTAGAAATTTGCTGATATTTCAGTATTTCAAAAACAATTGTGCAGACTTTGCGCGGCTATATCTCCGGAAGGAAGCACCCGATTACGCTCAAATTTTCAGGATAAACCCTTTGGACCATACACAAGACGCTGCCAGTGAAAAAATACAGAAAATCGAAACTTTGTTTTTTGACCCTCTGAACCCAGACTGCCACCTTAACTACTGTAGTTTCATGACTCCCCTTGTAGGAGTACTGTACTGGCTGGGTGCGTTCGATTAGTGCCATGATCCATGAATGGATTCAACATCATTCGCGGACATAATCGAGCCCACCCACACTGGCCACAGCGTAGTCTCACACTTCACACTGTTCACAGTCAAACAAAACCCTAGGCTTGGAAAGAACGTCACACACGAAAGTGGAAAAGGTGCACAGCAAAAAGCTGAGTAGAAAAGAAATCCAAAGCAGCAATAAACAACGAAACAACGACAAAATGTGTCGTTGTTTATTCCAGGTCTATGTCATGTAGTAGATCTACTACTACTACATGTAGTACTAGCAGTACGTGTATCACTATGAGTATGATCATGATTATGAGCAGGACCGCAGGAAGCAGTTTTCGGTCCAGTCGTAGATCTACCATACTCTTCCATACTTTAAAAGTCTTTGTGGCGGGGACATACAATCATTGTATGCCGTCTGACACCTCTTGCGTAATAATCTTTGACTTGTGCGTAAATAGATTTGAGGAGCATCGCTTTTTGACAGTTTGCCTGGCAATGACATCCCGTGTTGTTGTTTTACAAACTGCGTTTTCAGCTTGCGGGCTGCTGATTGACGCTCGCAATGTTCACAATAAACCGCCCTCGTGCGACGCTGTTGCTCCACAGTGGAACGGCTCTCAACCTTTGCCACTGGCGGTAACGACATCTACTACAGTCCTGGCATCTGATGTTTCGGGCGAAGAGGAGGGAGACCATGCAACAATGCTACTTGGTACCAGCCTACTGGCCATCCAGACCAAGCCCGTTTGTGTCTCTGAGTGAACTGACGTGATAGAATATCGATCGAGCCACCAAGCTGCAAGTGGGAGGTAGCCAGAACGCGACGCTCAGGCAAGAAGCTATAAGCGACTGAGTGGGTGCTGCGACCGAACGAACGCTGCTGCGCCACGCAATAAAATAAAAATCACAGGCATCAGGAAGGTAGTTGTTGCTATCGTTGCTGGCCTGGATGAGACATTTCTCCTTTTCACTATGGACCTGAACGTGAGCTCACTTGCGCCGGGAGTAGCCGGAGCTGGTATATTTGATGTGTTCAAGCCGCCGTCCCAAAGCCCCAAGCCGGCGTTCGAGCTGCCCCTGTTACAGGACGTGCAGAAAGCGCAGCAAGTACTGAAGGAGAATGGCGTGGTGCGAACAAGAGTGGTCCATCTCAAGACGGACACGTATTTGGTAAGCAAATAAATCAGAGAACCAACTATCGGTACGATGCATCTGGACAGCGTTCTCTCACCAGAATCATGATTCATTATAGTACAATAACATTGGTCCATGCACGTAAGGATCGATGACGATGTATACTGCCGTGACTTGAAAGTGGTGGTGTCGACTGATCGATTCGCCGATTTCAGGGACCAGCAGCTGTTGTCGATCGTCATTCTTTTCCTCCGTACTGCGCCTAGTCAGTGTGAGGCAGCACGTGTACATCTGTTTCTCCCAGCCATGAAACCGTGTGGCATGGCTGGCGTGACTGCTGAGTCTTCTTGCATGCCACATGGAATGACTATGTGCATGGTGTGGATTATACTGTAGCGCAGTTAAATTAGCACCCCTACATACTGTGACTAATTTTATAATAATGGTGCATGCAGTGCCTGAAACCCAACACAGAGAGAGAAAGGAAAAAAAGAGAGAGAGCATTTTTGTGCAGCACATAAAATTAATATCACATGTACAAGGTGCTAGCTCAGAGTGCTTTGTTTGAATGATTTCATTGGAATCAACTGTACGGTATGCCTGTGCATCCTTGGATAAACTTTGAATCGAATATTCTTATTGCACAGCCACTGAAGGGGTCGTCCATTAATCATTTAATGAAACAATTTTGTTATGGGGTTGGAGGGATTGACCTATTTCGTTTCAGAAAACGTCCATAGAATCATGTACATGCATATGGAAGTACGAGCAGCGACACACTTGTGGCTTTAGTTGTGTATTCGTGTACTGTCAACATCTTGTTACGTTCTGAGGGGGAGGGAGAACTCGGAAGGGGTTGGGTTGAAACGAAGTTAATTCCTTTCCTGATAAAATATCGATGTTTGTGGACGGCCCTGCTAAGCTGTCATAAGCATGACATGGCATGAAGGTGCTTCCTGTCAGTCGCCTTAGCGGGCATGCAACACCGGACACGAGTGCTGGGCATGTTGTGCCCAGGCTATCCCATGCCGTATTCGTGGCCGGGAGCGCATGTGATAATTTGCTGTTAATTTTATTAAAATATATACATGTAGTACAATGCAAGTATGTGCGTTGTCACGTTGTTGTTTATATTTATTTTACTTCACCAAAATCAACAGACATATTATGCCTTCTCACCGGCTGTGAAGGCCGGTTGTCACAGAATGATGAAAATAATTTATGTGACGGAATGAGTATGGGAATAATGTGTTGGTAGCGTGTCAGTCCAGGATGTGTTGTTCGTTCTGCCTTGTTGTTTCTGCTGGTGTAACCATGGTAACAGATGAAGGATGTCGATGAGTGTGGCGGACCAAAGAAGATTGACATCTACCTGAAGCTGGAGAATGAGCAGAAGTGCGGAACATTCAAAACCCGCGGTGCAGTTAATTACGTAGCGGGCCTGGACCCCGAGGTCCTGAAGCAAGGCATCGTCACGCCAAGCGTGGGCAGCTTTGGCCAGGTAGGAATCAGTGTGTATTGTCATGTATGCTGGTGTCGACCGTCGTCAACTCCATGCTTGTGGGTGCACCGTGCACAGTCAACCTTGCCTGTAATGACCCTTGGCCGTGCCGCAGAAAAGTCTCGTTATTTGTAAGATTGAAAGTGTGCAGTGGAATGGTCACTTGGTCTGATGATTGTGTCGTTATTCGCTAGTGGTTGTTGTACCCGAGGTGTAGTGCATCATTGTTTGTACTTGTCATGTGGAGCGTGGTTGAAATGGAACGTTCACAGTCCACCTTGTGATATGCTCACGTCCCTGGTTGCAGTTTGGTGTAGATATCCAGGCTGTCCCGCATTCACGTGACATGAATGAATGTAAACTTGCAATCGACGATGCCCCGGCAGACAAAGGAGGTTCATGTGTCTGTTCTACACTACCACTGGACATACAAACTGCATGTAGAACATGTTTCTACATACATACCTTACCAACACAAAGCAAAGCATTCACAAAACTTTCTTGCATGATGCGGGCTGAACTTTTCCTTTGCCTCCAAACTCTCTTCTTGCAGGCGCTGGCCATGATAAAGAACGACAATCCTTTCATCCCGTTCTGCGCCGCCCTGCTTCCCCAAGACTTGCACATCTATCGCAGTCAGCTGCTGGAGAACATGGGCGCTCAGGTGCACCGCCTGCCGTTCCCGTCCTGGTGGTTTGCTCTGGAGTCGCGCACCGTACCGCCAACGTTCCCCATTGACAGCCCGTTGCACAAAGCCCACTTCATCCACCCAGCCACCACGGCCTGCAGTGCCGGCGATGCAACCATCGCACTGGAAATTCTGGAGGATCTACCTGACGTGGATGCCATCGTCGTGCCTTTCTGCACGGGAGGTTTCTCGTCCGGAGTCAGCCACCTGCTCAAGCAGGTCAACAGCAGCGCAAAGTTGTATGCTGCTGAAGTGTCGTCGTCGACGCCACTACGTACGGCTATGAACGCCGGCACGCCTAGCAGGTGAGTGTGTGTGTGCTGAGAGGGTTGCTGTGTTTGTCTGTATGTATGTCCACGTGTGTTTAGCACAATTCATACTCGGCTGGTTTGCCAATACAATGGCATGCAGTGTATATGTGTGGCTAGTCAGTCACCAAGCCTGCACGCCCATTCTATAATGCAATTGCGTAGCGGTGTGAGTGTAGATGCTGTGTGTACAGTTTGAGCACATTGTACGGTGTGTGGCCCATGGAGTATGTAGAATCTACCGGACATCTGGCTTGCTTGAAAAGTTACCGCACTGCAGGGCGATCATTCAATTATTGTCACAAATATGTGAAATACCAGTCTCCCATCAGTAGCGATGTCAGAGTGCCATGCCACGTGACCTCCACGCTTGTCGCTGGATTCCCTAGCAACCAGCTGAAATGATGGCACAAAAGGCCAGTACGGCAGAATGCCAGTCGCGGCTAGTGCGTGCAGTACTTGGCACGCGGCATATTCAAATGTGACCTGAAGACGTCAGTGACAAGCTTGGTCGTGACTATTGCCACGAAAATAGAAGATGAACTTTCGTATCCGCGTTTGTGCGGGCGCGCTGCACCTACGGAGCTGGGAGTATGGCCGCCGACAAGTTAGCGTATGTTCAGTCGCCTTTTTCATCTCTTGCGCTGCCTGATACAGGTTTGATTTTAGTTCCATCGTGTTCCCCGTCGTCCAATTTAGTTTGCTGCCAAGTTTCACCGGCGTATCACGCCGCGCACCAGACTTGTAGTATTTTTCGCGACAGGTACTCCATTGCTGGATACAACGCCATCATGAGTGTTCGTCCAGCAAAGGGACCGGCGGTGAAGATGTTTTGTCGAGTCTTGGACCCAAGGAGGAGCAGCTATTGCAGGATAAGCCCCTGCCTAGCATGATCGGAAACGTTTCAAATGCATTGGTGTTAGAACTGATGAAGTTCAAAGCGGACCACCACCAGGATCATAATCTACTTGTCGAACTCTTCTTGTCTCGGAGAATGGCCAAATCACAACTCATACTTCGGCTACTCTTCAACAGTCTTCTTGAATTTCTCCAACAGTTTGCAGCAACAACAAAAAAAAAAGTACAGCTACGGTATGTACATTTTGTACAGTGCGCAAGATTATTCATGAGCCGCGATCCCTGTTGTCAAGACCGATTTTGTGCCGTCGTGAGATCTGGCTTGTGTACAGTGAGGCATGGTGCTTTTCGACAATGGCGGCGCTTACCCCGCGCACTCTAAACTGGAATAAGTCCACTACATTGCTCCGATTTGCTTCAAACTTTGCCAGTATACTCTACTTGTCTTCAGGAATCGGATGGTATTACAATATTGGCCCGATTCTCAAAACAGAAATTTACCCTGACATCGCTACCATCAGTCTTCCTAGCACTGATTGCTTGTGAAAATAGCTCGAAGCGCAGTCTAACACGTGTGTGTGTGTGTGTGTGTGTGTGTGTGTGTGTGTGTGTGTGTGTGTGTGTGTGTGTGTGTGTGTGTGTGTGACTCTGTGTGTGTGTGGGGGGGGGGGGGGTGTGTGCATGTGTGTGCATGCATGTGTGTGCATGTGTGAATGAATACGCGTCTGTGCGTGTGTTGTTACAATGCACTGGTCGTGGTCAGTAAGACTACTGTGTGCTCAGTAAAATGTGTTCATATGCTTAATTCAGCTATCTAAGTTATTTTCAGGAGTCTCGCTTGGTGTGATGTATCGACTCTGGTTGAATTTTTCTGGGGCATGTGCGATTGTGTGATCTGAATTGCCCTGTGTGCTGCATGGGGATTATGATCAGCAGACAGTCGTACTGCAACTTGGGAAAAATTGAGTTACTCGGCAAGGCATTTTTATTGCCCTTCTCTGTGTAAGAATGCAATAAGATAATAACCGTGCATGTGTTCTCACTCACAGATGTCTTTCGGCAGACACACCATGGAAAATTGGCGCAACAGTGTGTCCAAGAACTTGGTGGTTGTTTTTTGTGTCTCCTGTTTCTTTCACTTCTCATTCCTTGATTGGCAGGTGCAACCATACCCCTAGTTTCGTCGATCAAATCGGAGGAGAAAACGTTCTGCCTGATATGTGGAACTCGATCAAGGCTTCTGGTATCAAGGACTCGCTAGTTGTTTCTCCAGAACAGGTACAGTTGCCTGTGTGCATGTGTGTGTGTGTGGGGGGGGGGGGGGGGGGGGGAGTGTGCCTGCGCATGCATTGGCTTGTGGAGAAATTTCGGACTGGGACTGATTTGTCTTGATAAGTGCTCGTGGAGCGCACACATAGGCATTATCTACGGATATGAACAGTGGAAACAGTGCAAGGTACAGTGAGAACTGTGCAGCTTCATTTTTAAGAAAAATACAAAAGTTGTCCAACTCTCTCAAACTACTGAATAATATTGTCCGACTATTCAAGTCAATGCCTTCACAAGCGAAGCCTGAAGGTGTAGTTAAAATCATCGGTTGCTTGTGATTGATATTAATTTGACTTGATGATGAGCCTGGACAAATGTATTGCTTTCCTCTTTTATCTGTGAGCCTTCATTTGTCCAACACTATCTACTCCGGTAGTCTACTTGAAGATATGTATTAGGGGTGAAGCATCCTGCAGATTCATAAAAATAAAAAATTCACGGTTCGCGTCAGACTCGGTTTCTCTATATAGAGGCCGAGTTTTCCGCCGGCAGGCATAGTGGGATGGTCTAAGACCATGATTGAGAAACAGAGGGTACCAGCTTCATAACTCCAAGAGAAATGGTGAGCACACATGCTATTTACTTGAAAAATACGTTCGTAGAAGGCAAAGGTGAAACTTGCAGTAACCACCGTCGCATGCTCAGTAGTCAAGGGTGTAGTCCGTGTGATATTCCGCATCCAGTCTTCGATATGGATTACAGTGAACTGCAGTGCAATGGCTACTCTTAATGTGTAGGCTCCACTCGGAAGGGGCTACAGGTTGCTGTATGTAATAAATAATACGTCGTGCAGATGACAGTTATTCACCTTCCAGCTTTGCTCGTTGTCGAACATTTCTCTATTCCATACAATCAATCGTGTATACACGCATGTGCCATCTCTGCCCAGGTTGTAAATGCTATTCAGATGATGCTGAACGGCCTGAATGTTGTGTCTGAGGGTGCCGGTGCTGTCACCCTGGCTGCTGCACTCAGCGGACAAGCTGGTGCAGGCAAGATCTGCTGTGTAATAACTGGCGGAAACATTGATCCAGACTTTCTCACCAAGGTAAACATCTCATTCGTTAATTATTATTATTCTTTGAAGTAAAAAATGCACAATTCTTGGCCGGGTTTGACTAGTACTGTCATGTATGGTATGTGGGCATTGATAGGTGATGGCCAAACTATACCACAGAGATTACAAGAAGCAGTAGTAGCCATTGCTTCGCATCTCAAGCATAAGTGTGGATGCATCTGAAGTCAGGCCGCACATGCCGTCTCCATACCTGTAGCTAGTGGTGGTGGTGATGGATTTCATCTCTTGTCTAGTGCAGTGCATTGCTATGACGCTTTGTCTTGCTCTGTCTCTCGTTCTGTGTTTGTGTCTGTGTTTCATGACCTTGACAGGCTATGCACGGTGAAGTACCAATGCCGCGCTTTCACTGAAGTCATGACTAATGTGACAGGCCAACGTGATGGGCAAGCAATGCCTGTTGCACTTTCCCCGGCGGCGTTGTTGGTCATGGCCTCCTGAGGGGCTCGACACGATCATGAGGATCTCTGTAGGAGTTTTCTGTACACTACCAAACATGCTCTGATTTTTGTTCGATTATACCTCAGCTATTGGAAGCTTATTGGAAGCTTATCAAGCGCACTTGAATCAATGCCAACCCTGGCCCCTTACCAGTTTTTGCATTTAGTCTGCTCCAGGCCATTGATTGGCTGGTGAGGCACCAGGTGTCTGCTCAGATGAATCAGTATTGTTCCGCAGCCTGCCCTTTTGTCCTTCACTGACTTTAGACCTTATACGTTATAGCAGTTTGAACCTTTCTTATGGCTGCCTTTGTGTACCATTTCAAAATATTACCTACCCAGTATTCAAACATTTAGGTGTCTGTAATAGTTTATATATATGACAGAACTGCGATGCAAAGTTCATTGTGCATTTGAAATTCTATACCAAAATAGCGAGCTCGGGTTGTCCTTTATCACCATGGCAGGAATGTTCATGATTGTATTACGCGTATCCACTTTATACAGTATCATCATCTGAAAGAAATTGCTTCAGCCGAGACTGCCATCTCAGTTCTCTCCAAGTGATGGTATCGTTTTGCCTCAGTCCTGTACTTCACTTGCTTTCAATCTCACTGTTCTCTCTGTGTATTGTGTTGAGGTGATCCGCTTCAGCCAACGTGTTGCAGGTCAAGCACTTGTGTGGCCACGGCTGTTTATTGACCTGTAGTATTGGTTGGCTAAAACGTTCTGGAAAAACAATCCACTCTACATTGTACATTGTACATGTACCCCTACTACCTGTACTGTACATTGTGCTTCAAGCACACTACACACAAATTGTCAAGACAGTGTACAGTGTATATACTGTGCAAGTACTACAATCATAATAAATAATTGATTTAGAGGTATATGCGCATGATAGTTAATTGGAAGGGCAATGACTGGATGAGATCCCATGGCCCAGGGCAGTCATTATGAGTCATAGTATGACTTTGTATCGGTGGCTGCCTGGATGTTTCCCATGATGTGCGGAAACTAAAATAATTCGGAAACAGTGACCGTGATTTCTACAACCATCCACGGTTGGTAGAGCCCTGCTCAGTTGCGACCATCTGAACCGTATGGGTGTTAGACCCGGTTCTGACCCTCTCTATTCTAGGGGAGTTGTCGTAGACTTCTCGTACCGTCAGTCTTACATGACTGTGTTCTTTGTTCGCTTCTGGATGTCTTCTTGATACTCATAAGCTTAACAGCGAGTTTTGTTCTCAATTGTTCTTCTTCCTTCTTTTCAAACTCTTTTGTTTTCTTTTTCCAACTTCTGCCCATGTCGCCCCTCTCTCAGCTCGTCAGCTGTTAACAGTTACTGTCACCACCATGTAACTGTCGTGAGAAGGTGCTCTCTGTAGATGAGGTCGGTGATGTCCCGACGCGGCCATGGGTAGGCCTTCACCAAGTCGCAACACCCCATCTGCACTTTGTTGTTGTTGTTGTTGTTGTTGCTGCTGCTGCTGCTGTTGTTGTTGCGCCGCCGCCGCTATCGCTGTTGCTGCTGCTGCTTCCACTGCTGTTGTTGCTCTTATCGCCGTTGACGTTGTTGTTTTTCTGAACGCTTTTCTGAGAACCTCTTCAGTACGTTACCTTTCGAACATTTAAAAACAAGGGCGTGTTAATACCCTACTACTGTACTACTGCATGTTCATTGAATTATTTGTTTGAATATAAACAATGTTGTCAGCTGACGAGCTGAGAGAGGGACGACATGGGCAGAATTTGGAAAAAGAAAACAAAAGAGTTTGAAAAGAAGAGAGAAGAACAATTCAGAACAAAACCCGCCACTAAGTTTATGAGTATCGAGAAGACTTCCAGGACCGAACAAAGAACACAAGACTGACGGTACGAAAAGTCTAAGACAACTCCCCTAGAATAGAGAGGGTCAGAACCAGGTCTGTTGTTGTTGTTGATTTTTTTACTTCGCAAGGCCAAATGGGCAATGGTGCCCAGTTCCATGGAAGCTAATTTCGAGAGAGAGAGAGAGAGAGAGAGAGAGAGAGAGAGAGAGAGAGAGAGAGAGAGAGAGAGAGAGAGAGAGAGAGAGAGAGAGAGAGAGAGAGAGAGAGAGAGAGAGAGAGAGAGAGAGAGAGAGTTACATTTATAAAGACAGGTAAGTCTAACAAATGAGGACTGAGACCTCTACAACAGGGTTTTTACGCCTGAAAGCAGGTGCATGATTTAACAAGCAGGTTGTCAGTCTAGATTTTATGCGCAGATGGAGAAAAAGCGCAGAATTTTTGTAATGAGATGAAAAGCAGAAATAATAAGAAATAATAAGAAAAGATGAAATGAAAGCCTGCTCACAACCCCGCCCAGCCTTGCGAACTGGGTATGGTGGATGAAGAACCCGGTTCAACGCTCGAGCAAGCGCTCTCCACTCAAGGTGTTCACAGCAACTGATAGGAACTCATATGGGGAAATTATAGAAAAGAAATAATAAGATAAGGCCAAACTAAAGAAGGTGTGTGGTTCGACTAACATGGACATTTTTTTTACGGGCGGGCGGGCGGATTTTTGTTTTTTTAAATATATTTTTTAGTACATGTAAATACACTGTATACGCGTATCGAGTAGACTCTACTACCAGCACAAGGCAGCAGTCGTACCACTCACTGCACTGCACTGCAGTACACCTACAAGTCAAGTCCAAAAGGAGCCGCCTGCGTCCGCAGACTCACGCCGCACAGCACGTAGACGTGGACGTGTTCAGTCCACGTACGTCAGTCACACGACAGCCCGCCGAAAAAAAGTTACGGTCGGGCTGAAATTGTACGGTCGGTCGGGTGAGTCGAACCACACACCTTCTTTAGTTTGGCCTAAAGAGAATAAATTTCAACGCACCTCAATAAACGGAGCCCCACATACAGTACCTCAGAAAAGTGGATCTTCCGACCAGTGTTTTTGTTGACGTCGCAACCAGATGATGTAGCTGCTTCGCAGAGACGTCTTACTGCACAAATTACAAATAAATTTTATTCTTCGATTAGAAAACCCAAGCGCTTTCAGAGCCCTCCGAAGAGAGTCCGGGATGAAACCACGCACACCTACCTCAACCGAAAAAGAAACGACCTGCCACCCGTTTGCTCGGCATTGATCGGCCAGATCCGCATACCGCCTGTCCTTCCGCGAGTTACTGACACTGAATCTGTCCTCAGCACAAACTGTCAACTCCATCCAGAATACAATCCTACGACTCGTAGAGTACAGAACTATATCTGGTCTTAGGGTGGTAAGTGCAACACAGCTAGGGAAAGAAATCTTTGCACTAACTGAGTCGACAAGAAGTTTCCAGTCTGAGGCCGCTGACAGGAGATCAGTCGTAACCAACTTTCGTCTGGGCTGAACGCGAACTGGCTTCTCTCCCGCCTTGCAAAACGAGATGAAGTCAAGCTCATTTGAATTTTCGGTGAGAGAGAGAGAGAGAGAGAGAGAGAGAGAGAGAGAGAGAGAGGGGGGGGGGGAGAAGGAGAGGGAGAGATGGAGGGAGAGGGAGAGATGGAGGGGGAGAGAGAGAGAGAACGGGGGAGAGAGATACAGAGATACAGAGAGGGAACCAGTCAGGTTAGGGGCATCGCCGCATCGATGCGTGGTGGGCGCATCAACGACTACGTGTACGGTTGGGGCCTCACGCCCATACATAGTGATACGGTTCAGATGGTCGCAACGGACCGGGGCTCTACCAACCGTGGATGGTTGTAGAAAGATCACTGTTTCCCAACACCAGAACACGGTGTCTTCCACCTTGTTACATACTATTATGGTGTCAACCAACACCGGCATGTGGAGAGGCGGTCAACCAACACCGGCATGTGGAGAGGCGGTCAACCAACACCGGCATGTGGAGAGGCGGTCAACCAACACCGGCATGTGGAGAGGCGGTCAACCAACACCGGCATATGTGGAGAGGCGGTCAACCAACACCGGCATATGTGGAGAGGCGGTCAACCAACACCGGCATGTGGAGAGGCGGTCAACCAACACCGGCATATGTGGAGAGGCGGTCAACCAACACCGGCATGTGGAGAGGCGGTCAACCAACACCGGCATGTGGAGAGGCGGAACGCAAACAATATTTTGTATTTTCATGACATGATTGTATCGGTTTATTAATTTTGCCCCGTACAAGAGGCTTCGTAATGTACTACTAGTAGATCTACATGTACTTGAAAATAGGGAGAACACTTGAAACTAAACGATACGATCAAGGCACCGGTAGTTGGTCATGTCGTCCCGGTCCAGGGCTCCAGGCTACAGCCGGCCCTGGCCTTGGCGGATAATGCTCCGAAAAATTGGCAGATTCTGCTCGAAAAGTAGTGGAATTAGCACTGAGAACTACTGTATACAATTTTACGCGTTACGGCAGCCTCACTTCCTTCCTCCATGACTTTATCCACCACTTCCCTTGAGCTGAGAGAGAGAAGTTCAAGTTGAGGCGAACATCAAGGTACCTCGGCGTGACCCTTGACGCCGCTCTGAAGTGGGACCCCCATGTTGACGCGATGGCGAAGAAAGTTGTGCAGAAGATTGGAGCACTGTGGCGGTCCCGCAGATGTCTGAGCCTCAGTAGTCGCATCCGGTATGTGAGGTCAGTCATCATGCCTGACCTCCTATATGGGCCTAACGCCTTCTCTTCCTCCCTCGGCTCAAGGTTTCGCAGCTTGATCGCCTTCAGGTCCTGCAGAACCGAGCGGCGAGAGCGGTATACGGTTTGCCGCCTCACACCTCGGCCCAGCCTCTGCTCGAACGGATGTCCCTGTACAGCGTTCGCAAGTGCTACGCACAGAACTTAGAAGCGGCTCGTCCTGGTGTGGCGCTGTGTCAATGGGAAAGCCAGCAGTGTCCTCCAGGACCTATTCTCACCATCACCTTGCAGCACCACCCGGCACCAGGTTTCCAGGGGCCTCACTGTCCCCTCGGCACAGTCAGAAGCCGGCAGATCTCGCCTGGCCTTTCAGGCAGCCTTGGCCTGGAACGCTCTCCCAAGGAGTGTAAGGGAGATCAAGGCTGCCCAGTAATTTAAGCTTGCCTCCATCCCCTACACCTTGCAATGAATGCTCTGTCTGACTTTTCCCGTCCACACACCATGTCATTTACTCTTCTCTGCGTGCTTGTGCGCTTATGAACTCTTTGTGTTCCCTCTGTTGACGCTTCAAAATCGCTCTATTGACACTGCAAAATCGCTCTGTTAACGCTGCAAAATTGCTTATCATCTCCCTCCCTCCCTCCCTCCCTCCCTCTCTCTCTCTCTCTCTCTCTCTCTCTCTCTCTCTCTCTCTCTCTCTCTCTCTCTCTCTCTCTCTCTCTCTCTCTCTCTCTCTCTCTCTCTCTCTCTCCCTCCCTCCCTCCCTCCCTCCCTCCCTCCCTCCCTCTCTCTCCCTCCCTCCCTCAACAACATTCCTAAACCATGCCGCAGTGCTAACTGAACTTGCATGAAACATACCAGAAAAAGTGCTGTATACCTGAGCTGTACAATCATGATTGTGTATACTACACAGTAAACAGGCAGGCACAGTGGGTTGGTCAAAGACCATGATTGAGATACGAGAGGTACCTGGTTCAAGTCCTGCCTGGGAGCGGTTTTCCAGCCGTGCTGCTACCCACAGTCAACTGGGAACTTGTGGCCAGGCACAAGGGGTACATGGATGCAGCTAATGGGGTCGATTTCGGCACTTGTGCCAGTGGTTGTGAGACTTGCCCACTCACCCCCACCGTTAGGCGCTGCATCTGCCGCTAGGGTTTATCGGGTGTTAGCGGCCGTCGTGAGTTCCCTTCGGGAACGGATACGATAATTTACTTTTACTTACTTACACAGTATAGTCATGATGTAGATCTACCCAAGAGTTCAATCACCCCGGTCCGGGTGTTATGAACATGATGAACTACTGAGTAGATCACAGGTACTAGCAAGAGTAGATAAACTGGGTTATGTACTCTTGGTACTAGGTAGATCTACATACCTGGTGGCAGAGGTGTACGAAAATGACGCACCTCCAGCCATGTGACGTGACGTCACGGATGAGCTCCGACTCCGACTCTCTCCGAGCCTGTTCATAATGTTGTCGAGGATATGGCTCCGAGCGAGTGGACGCTTTGAGTTTGACTTCGAAGCTTTGAGTTGAGGGGGTTCTGGAAACAAAAATACTGACATTTTTGCCTTGACGTGATCTCGGTGATGTCGTGTAAAAAAAGGACGGTGAATCGGTGACTTGAGCCCCCACACGACTCAAGAAAAGAGTCGAGTCTACCTCAAGACTGCCAAAGTCATGCGGTGAACCACTGATGTTGTGCTTTCGTGACGCTGAAATTAGTAAATCTCATGTTGAGGACCCAACTTCTCACCGCTGGCTGAATACACGATGGTAATGAATGAACAGCAGAGCTTCATTTGGAAATCGAGCTGAGGAAAGATTTTACAATTCTAAATAGCTCCTGGCTGACCTGCTCCAGCTGGAATATTTATTAGATTTTCTGGCTCAACTTCAGACTGATCACACAGTGGATGGTGATGCGGAAAGCCAGCTGAGGAGATTGTTTGAACGCTTGTGGCAGCAGGTGTTGACTTTGTCTGGCAGAAAGTACATCCTAAGAATTTCCTGCTTGCTTTGGGCTTCAGACTGGTCACACGGTGCGATTGGATGGTGATGCGGAAAGCCAGCTGAGGAGATTGGAGTTTGAACGCTTGTGGCAGCAGCTGTTGACTTTGTCTTGCAGAAAGTACATGCTAAGAATTTCCTGCTTGCTTTGGGTGAAGCTTGTGCGCTCACCACGAATGGTATATTATTAGTTGCATCGCATGGGCTAATTCTCATAGAATGGTTTTCTTCTGCCAAGAAGATTTTGTGAGATTGCTCCCATCAATTGTTTCAGATTCTTGAGAATGAGAATTGATACTAGAAAAGCGTGAGCATACTCTGGACACCATCGAACATCTTGGCCAGCCATTGAGTGAAGATGAGTGGTTTGGCGGTAGGTGCTGAGTTGGCGGACGACACGTTTGAGGTGGTAACCACCGAGGACTGTATGCCCTGTTTGACCGGTTGTGACGGTCCGGAGGCGGAGACGTGTCTGGCCGGAGAGGTGAGCCGTGCGTCTCGATGCAGGCTAGCTGTGCATGCATATTGTAACTACCGGCACGCGTAGAAGAAACAGGATTCCAAAGATGTGTGCCACAAGAAAGTCCAGGCTTGAGGGAACATGAGCATGAGTACCACATGTCTGCATGTGATTACTGTCGCGGCGTTTTTCTACATTTCGGCTCAAAGATGTGGCCAACCTGGCTTGAGATTTCCATGTTTTAGATGCCTGCCGCTATTGCAAAGGAGTACAGTACTGCAGGGCGTCGAAGAACGGGGCGTGCCGCGGGTTCTAGCCTAACCCGTTCTTATATTTAGCGAACACAGCAGTTTCGTTCTTTTTCGATGGTGCAGCATTACATGTACATTATTTTATGCAGAGTTATACGTCTGAGTGTACATTATGGTTTCCGTTATTATCTGGGGGGCATCCACTGCAAACTCATTCAAGCAATCTGGCATCGTCCATCAGTTGAAGCCTCTAGCCCGTTGAGTGTGTATAACGTTAGAACCAGGTTAGGTATACCGTAGAGGAGGAGGTGGGGGGGGGGGGGCGTCACCATTCTTTTTGCTCATGATCTAAAGTTTGTCATCGCAAGCCCTGTGTATTGTTCAATGTGAGAGTTGTGCCCTTGTGGTATTTACCGTACGTATGTGCATCTTGTGTACTCTGTAGGTTGACTCCGTCGCCGGTGATTTCCTAGTGGCCTGCTTCAAGGGAGACATTGTACAAGTACGCGAGTTTCTTGAGGACGGCATATCACCAAATGCCGTATCCACAGTAAGAACCTGACTAGAGGCGGTGTGCAGCTCACAATCTAAATTAATAAATAATTACCGTACTCGCTCGATTAGAGCCCTCTCTTGAATAGTACCCTGCCTCCCATATCGATTCTGCCAGTCTTTGCGTCAGTGACACTGCGCCTGGGCTAGCGTCTTTGCATTCACTCTGCCACTGATATTGGCCGCAGCAAGGACCACGGGTACTCATACATGCAGTTCACTCTCAGGGACTCAAATTTCAGCTGCCGATTTATTCGCGCCAGGAATAGTTAATTCCTAGTGCAGCAGACTGGCATCTGTGTTCACCCCCAGTGTTCTATCCTCTTCACCCCCCAGTGTTCTATCCTCGTCACCAACGGTGGCAGAGTCTGTGGCGGAAGAGGCATCATCATGATGCCATCCCATTCCTTCCAGTGACCGCGAACAAGCCAAGCAGTGCGCTGGGCACACCTTAGTGTATGCCTTTTTTGCCGTTTGTTCTGTCTGCTGTATTTACCGTAATGTCGCGTATCCAAGAGAATGAAGTTGAAGACACCACTGCAGCTGTACGTATGGTTGATAAATATGGTGCTAAAGACACACCTGGCAATATACGTGTCATTACCACCATATTTATCAACCATAAGTACAGCTGCAGTGGTGTCTTCAACTTCATTCTCCCGAGTCGAGCTCCGTATGAAGACATCCAAGAAGAAGATTGCCTGATGAGTCCAGCGGGGACGAAATGTACGTCGCAATCGAGCTATGTCGTTGCTGTGTCATCTTCTATGTGCCATGCGCTACTTGATGTACCAGCCTGCAGTGTCGGATACCACCAACCATTCATCGACGAGGCGCCAGGCGCGAACTGATGGTGGTGGTGGTGAGAAGGAGAGCTCTGTGCCAGAACTTTGCAGCCTAGAGAGCGTGTGTGGGCAGGCGTGTGTTTACCGCCATATTGCCAGGTGTGTCTTTACCACCATATTTATCAACCATTGCGTATTCAAGCCGGGCTTATTCCTGTAGAAGCTGATGTCAGGGCTAGGCTTCTATTCACATCAGGCTTGTATTCAAACCAGGCATTTCTATGTGTGTCAACACTAAAACCAGGCTTATGTGCCGACAGTGTATCTTGAAAATCAGGCTTGTGTTCAAAACAGGCTTCTATATGAGATAGGCTTTAATACGAGACACTACGGTATATATTATATTTCATTTGTTCACAATCACTGGCATTAGCCAATGAAGAGGTGGTATGGGTGATAGCCAGCCATGGTGATAGAAATGGGGGGGGGGGGGGGGGAGATGTAGCGCTTCATACCTCCATTGTCTTGCTTGATGTACTGCCCTGTGTTCTGTGCCGTAGTATTGTCAATCGTCACCTATTCACCTAGCAGTGCAAGGTGGTTATAGTGACATCATCTCCGTATTGGTCAGAGCTGGAGCCAATGTCAATGTCTACAATGAGGTACGCTGAGTTGGAAAAAACTTATAATCAGTTCAGGTTGCTTGTTGTTGCTCTGTTTTCCCAAAAAGGTGTTTGACTCTACAATGCATGTCCTTACACACAGTAACAGTACAGCCTATCTCTGCACTGCCTGTCACATTAACCGTTCAAGTCTGATCATAGCTGCAGGAGGCGTTGGAAACTTCTTGTTTCATTGAGCGCCGCTTAGCAAGTCCAGTGCTCCTATCTCTAACTGTTTCACCTATGCCTCAGGCGTGTGGCTTGCACATCTGTGGTATGGTGAGTATTTGTATCAGAGCACATCTGTGCTGTGGTGACTATGTAACACCGGCAACCTATAGTCACCACTTTGCCTATTGTGACTACGGTATGTAGTACATATGGCGGCCCTTTGCCTGTATGTTGACTGAACTACGCTGACTACACTTGAGCTGCGCACATGTTCTTCATCTTTTTGTGAGAGCTTGGACAATCCGCTTGTCCAGGCACAAAGGCAGCAATGCCTGTTCATTCTGGCGAAGTAAAATAAAATATACCAACCAACCAACATGTGCCTGGCTCTGTTGTGTTGTAGGAAGGCCGGCATCCTCTTCACGAAGCGTCCATACAAGGCAGACCGCATATTGCCTCTCTGCTAGTCGAGTGTGGTGCTAACGTCAATGCCCATACACAGGAGGTAGGCGAACTCTACACCGCCGACAGAGTGCTCTACACCGCCGAAAGAGTGGCTTCACATCATTGTCATGTGACTGCATTTGTGTAGAAAAAAGTGTTCATGACAACGTGTGGACAGTGGAAACGCAATGGCTGACATCACGTGACCAACTGGTGCAGTGGATTGACTGCAGTGGAAGCTACATGGCTGTCCTGTATGATCATGTGGTAGATCAGGGGCGTACCCAAGGGGGGGGGGGGGTACGAGGGGTACGGACGACCCCCTCCCCCCCCCCCTATGGTGGTCGTGGTCGGGCGAAAAAGTGGTCCGGCCAAAGCCGGAGCGGCTGCTACGCCCCTGTATAATAGCAGTTTGGTCTATATTTTTAATCATTCAACATCTCCCTTTACTGATGAGCTATGTATTAGCGAAACGGCTGTCTGAAGGAGTTTATCAATATCGTCTACGGAAGTGTCCTCGCAATGGTGATGGTTGTGTGCAGGAGGGTCTAGTCGGCTAAAGAGCGCAGTGTAATGGTGGAGGTGACTCAACAAATGCACAACTGTGCAATAGTTTTCCTGAATTGATTGCTGGCTGCATATCTTGTGCATCTGCAAGTGGGCCGATACAATACGGGCCGTGGAAGTACTGGGTGTAGTCCCGCTCCCACCCTGAGTGACTAGTTGTGTGTGACATGAAAGCCGTGCAGTACATGGGTACACTGTGTGGAGCAAGATTTACATGTCATGACAATACAGTCACCGAGACTTGCACCATCACTGGTCCATAGGCAAACAATGGTCAACATGTTTAAAGGAGGGGCCTGGTTCCCTTGGCCCCCTGTGAATCTGCCACTACCATTGATGAAAGGTTCAGGTTTGAAGTCATGTTCCACATGCATCCCTGCGCTGAGTCGAATGGCCTTGGTCCGAGAAAGCTGAGACGCTCCCTTCCTACTTTAATCCCAATCGAACTCGCGCACTTCCACCGAAACTGGGTGACTGCGCCCTACTAGATGGGGATTTGTATGCAAAATGTCACTTAAAGCGCCATTTCGTTCTTATAAAAGCACGGATGACCGCTATTGGCCCATATGTTGTAGTCTTTTGGACGCTGAGTCGACTGGTTTTGGTCCGAAAAGGCTGCGATGCAGTGTTCCTCCTTTATTCCCAATCGAACACGGTTGAACAAGCGGTCACGTGCTCCTGGGTGCCCGAATCACCTGGTCACCACGCCAGCAGGCGACAACTTTCACACCAAGGTTCAACTCGAGTGACAGGACTGCACCCAAAAAAGGTCAGACTGGCTAGTAAGTTGTACCCTGCAGGCACGGTGACCAGGTGACTGGTGTACGCAGGAGCACGTGACCGCTTGTTCAACCATGTTCGATTGGGAATAAAGGAGGAACGTTGCATCGCAGCCTTTTCGGACCAAAACCAGTCGACTCAGCGTCCAAAAGACTACAACATATGGGCCAATCGCGGTCATCCGTGCTTCTATAAGAACGAAATGGCGCTTTTAGTGACATTTTGCATACAAATCCCCATCTAGTAGGGCGCAGTCACCCAGTTTCGGTGGAAGTGCGCGAGTTCGATTGGGATTAAAGTAGAAAGGGAGCGTCTCAGCTTCCTCGGACCAAGGCCATTCAACTCAGCACCCCGAAGACTACAACTGGTGAAATTTTGATTTTAGCTTTAACTTCCCCTTTAATAGTACCATGGATGAACGACTGCTGTCTATAGACTTCAGATGACATCAGATATGTATGCACTGGTTACTAAACGTAAGTCTTACTGTGTGCATGTGTGTGTGCACTTGTGTTTTAATCAGCTTGGCGAAACAGCGTTGCACCTCGCCATTCAGTGGAGAGAGAAGCGTGTCATGCAGGCCCTTCTCAAGCACAACGCTGACTGGAGTGCGTTGGATAAGGTAGGGTTGTCTTTCTACCTTCTAGCATGACATTCGGTATAATGCAGAGGTGACCTGGTTGAAAATAGTGTGACTCTGTGTGCTGTGTGTTCTGTGTTTTGCTATTCACAGTTTGGACGTACTCCTCTACACTGGGCGGCCCGATTTGCAAACGTACCCGCCACCAGAGTGCTGCTGCAGTATGGAGCATCCAGCATTTTACGAGATAAGGTACTAGTACAGCGACAGTGTGTTTGATTTCTCTCTGCATTGCATCATCACAATCACATGCATCATCACAATCACATGCATCATCACAATCACATGCATCATCACAATCACATGCATCATCACAATCACATGCATCATCACAATCACATGCATCATCACAATCACATGCATCATCACAATCACATGCATCATCACAATCACATGCATCATCACAATCACATGCATCATCACAATCACATGCATCATCACAATCACATGCATCATCACAATCACATGCATCATCACAATCACATGCATCATCACAATCACATGCATCATCACAATCACATGCATCATCACAATCACATGCATCATCACAATCACATGCATCATCACAATCACATGCATCATCACAATCACATGCATCATCACAATCACATGCATCATCACAATCACATGCATCATCACAATCACATGCATCATCACAATCACATGCATCATCACAATCACATGCATCATCACAATCACATGCATCATCACAATCACATGCATCATCACAATCACATGCATCATCACAATCACATGCATCATCACAATCACATGCATCATCACAATCACATGCATCATCACAATCACATGCATCATCACAATCACATGCATCATCACAATCACATGCATCATCACAATCACATGCATCATCACAATCACATGCATCATCACAATCACATGCATCATCACAAGATCCCCACTGTATACTAATGGTAGTTCACGAAGAGCGCCAGGCAATGTGTAGCGTTTACGAGTTGTAGGATTCTCAACTTTCTTGTTTCGTCTCTTGTGGTGTTAAAAGCACTTTACGGCGCTATTTTGCAGCTTCTGCCGTCATGTTCGCTTGTTTATGCATGCACGGGACTGTTTGTGTGTGTGTGTGTGCGTGCGTGCGTGTGTGTGTGTGTGTGTGTGTGTGTGTGCGTGTGTGTGTGTGTGTATGTGTGTGTGTGTGTGCGTATGTGTACGTGTGTGTGTAAGTACATGCATGTCCATGTGTGTACGTATGTGTGTTGGTGTATGCGTGCATACATGTGTGTGTGTGTGTGTGTGTGTGTGTGTGTGTGTGTGTGTGTGTGTGTGTGTGTGTGTGTGTGTGTATATCCTGCCAAACAGACTGGCGATAGTCCTCTGTACATTGCAGCATCTTTACAGCACATCAATGTTGTGACAGCTATGTTGCAAGCGACGTCTCAGAATTTGGTAGGGGACCACCATACTGTCCCTTTCTACTGTGTAAATATATGACTGTATGTATTTTAGAACATGCAATCACACCTAGGAAGAGAACACACTCCAGGCAAAAATCAGCTAGGTTACAGGCAATAAGCAAAGACTGAAGAGCATTGGACTAAGCATAGCAGAGAGGTGACAGAACAGCTCATGCATGAGTAGGCAAAACGCGAGACCGCAGGCGCGTGCGCCGTATGGGTTCCTGGGTGCCCGGAACCCCCCCCCTTTTTCGCTCAAAATGCAGGATTTTGCTTCATTTTTTGAAAATTTTCCCGCGCGAGGTCCCCCGGACCCCCCCCCCTTGAAGGGCACCGGCGCACGCGCCTGACCCACCGCATACACATTGAAGGAATGACAAAAGGTTGTGATATCCATGTACATGTCTGATGTGTTGACGTCACTAAGACGTCACTAGGACTCTGCATGCACGCAGGCCAACCTGTGCTGCCTTCCCCTTTTGTTGTTGTTCTGTCTTCCGAGTCCTTGAAGTGACTTCCTCGTTGTTGGCTTATGTCAATAGAATTATACATACCGGTAACATCCTTGTCTCAGTCTGAGTTGTAATAAGGTACAAGTGTGAAGAAATCGAACAAGCTTGCAATGTAGTGTGGCAACAATGGACAATAGACCTATTTGCCAGTTTTATTTCTCGCTACTCATTCTTCGTGTTTCTTTTCGCTTTTGCCTGTGTTCCACCTGATGAGAAGGCATGGATGTATACACGTGGAAAACCTTTCAAAAACGTTGCTTGTGTCGTGAAAAGCCTCAAGTTTGTTCACTTCATAGAAAACTTTTTGGAACATGCCTTTGTGGATATCTGTACGTATCTCTGCAGAAATTCGTGTCAATCTGCATTAGGACTGCAGTCACTGCACACGCATGACAGCTTTATGCACTGGGAACTGTTGTCTGTATGTTTGCACCACTGCTCTGATGGTGTAGATGACATTGAAAATGTAATAATTATTTGGATGGCCTCTAGTTAGTGCGTGTTGCTACTTTGGCCTCTGGTTAGTTGCACTAAGTACACTAAGTTCATTTTTTGCTTTTTCTGTGTTATCCATCTTGATATCATGTTGTAATTCTGTTTGTAGAGCTCGGCATCTTTGCCTTGCAAGCTGTGCCTACGATCGATCAATGCGGCCCTGCTCAAGGATCATCTTCAAGTATGCAACGCAATGTACGTTGGAGCAAAGTGTGTTGTTTATCTGCACTCTCTCACTTACTTGGAGAGAGACAGAGACAGACAGACAGACAGACAGAGAGAGAGTCCGCTAGCCATCTCTTCACCCCCCCCCCCCTTCTTTTCTCTTATTTACAGATGTGCGATTGTAAATTTGATTGAAAAGCTACTGATTGAGTCTCAGTTACCCATGCTTTCCCTTTTTATTTTTTTGGCTATTTTCAGTGATTTACCAGCAGCTGACGAGCAGCCTGATATCACAACGCTACTATCACAGCACCGGGCATCGCTGTGCAAGACGAGAAGCACTGCCCTGTGCAGAATTCAGATCCGCCGAGACCATGCCTGGGAGGATGCACTGGCCTTCTACCGACAGCGCTGGACAGCTGCGGACTTGGCCAGGGAACCCAAAGTAAGAATATACAGGTATTGCTGGTGCTGCTGTCTGCTACTGCTGCTCTTTTTCCGCTGTTTGCTTCTGATGTTCGCTTTTGCTGTTTTCTACTGCTATTTTCTGGGTGCTGTTTGATGCTGCAGCTGCTACTGCGACTAGTATTGCTGCTGTTGGTATTGCTGCTGATTCTGCCATAACTGCTGTTGCTCTCAATGCAGAAGATATACATTATATAGATGCCTTTCTTGTAGTTCATTGGGATCAGAAAATGTTTTGTATCTCTGGATCACCTTTAGCTGAGATAAGTGCACAGAGCATTGTGCAATGGACATCATACTGTCTGATTAGCTTGTGCCTTGTGTATGCTGGTGTGGATCTCTTGCTGGTGCTCTCTCTGTTTATGCCGATACTAGGTGACGTTTGTTGGAGAGCCAGGCATTGATGCCGGTGGTCCGCGTCGAGATTTCTTTCGTATCGTTGCCAGCGTGGCGTCGACGGAAGCCTCGCTGCTGTTGGAGGGCCAGTCAGGTCATCTGCTGCCTCGACACAATGTGCAGGCTCTGGAGACCGGTCTGTTCTCAGCGCTCGGTTGTCTCGTAGGGCATTCAATCATCCACGGAGGACCGGGTCTTCCCATCTTCTCCAAGGCAGTGTTTGATTTCCTATGCCTGGAGTCGAATGCTTCATCGTCCGCTGGCGTGCAGATGCAACTCATGCTGGATGATGTCATCGACGAGCGGTTACGTGATGTCATGACTAAGGTACGGTCACTGGTGCTGGTTGTCCGGGACATTATCCAGGCTGTCTAATGTACATGACCCGCAGGATTGTACACCTGCCAGTACTGTCTCTATCCCGTGCTGCGAGGACAGAGCTTCACACCATGTGACATGGTTCAATAGGTTACGCGGCGAGCAGATCGTGCAAGTGACTAACAGAGAGTTGTGTACCCAAAACACGGTCGTTTACAACTCGCTCATGCACAGGACGCAGTGTGTGTGGGTTTGTCACCCGATGTAATATTCTGCCGTTGCAGACGCGATACACTGCTTTTGCATACTCTTGGTGGTCATGTCCTCGTCATTACCTTCTGTAAAGGGACCTCAACCGCGCACATCACGGTGCTCATGGCATTTGACGACGCACTGTCACAGAGATACATTGAAAGCAGAACGGCTTCTGTTTCAGCGTGAATTTCATGCCGAAGCAACCATTAGGGGACGATCAGTTTGTGTGTTATGAATCAAGACCCTACTATCAATGATATGAAGTCGACAGCTGATAATGGATGCAAAGCAGTCATTATACATGTACGTGTTCACGTGTCATGCTGTATGTTACTATCCTCTCTAAAGGCATGCGGGTGTCTTTGACAGAATTAATGTATCAAGACCTGTGTCTTTTCGAAAGTCAGCCAAATCCGACGTAACAATTTTCTCCTTGCATGGTCTCTCAACAATTCTACTAAACGGTCTGTTTGCTGACAAACCTCCTCTCCTCCAGCAGTAGTGATTTATTTTACAGTGCGGCGCACTGGTGCAGGCTCGTGGTGTTGATCCCATACGGTGTATCTTCCTGTGCTTAGCTTTCATCTGCGTCAGAGGCTGAGTTCCAGGCCCTCCTTACTGAGGACGAGTCAGTCAAGTCTCAGCTCTTTGCGTCCGGCTACTGCCGACCACTGTCCAAGTGCTCTGCGCCTAAAGACGGCGCTGCAATGCTGCACTGCTTACTCTATCATGAGGTAGGTACCAGTACATGTATATGTGTGAAACATTGACCGATAATGCGGGCAAGCAAGCAATGACTACGACATGTATCAAGTTCATTATGGCAGCAGACTTGCCCTTCTCACAGGGACAAATCTACTTTCATTGTTTTGTTTAGATGAAAGATTGTCCAACATGCAGGGGTCTTATTCATTTTGTCTGACAATGGAGTAAAACCTATGTTTTGCATCCATTGAGAAGGGCCTTCATCAAGTATTATTTATTGAGGTTTGGGCGGTTTGTATGGGTTTTCTGTCCACCGTCTGGTAGTCACTGCAGACAGGCTTTAGTGCTTGAGGGATCAAGTGCATCTACTCTCTCTCTCTCTTTCGCTCTCTCTCTCTCTCTCTCTCTCTCTCTCTCTCTCTCTCTCTCTCTCTCTCTCTCTCTCTCTCTCTTTTCTTTTCTATAAAGATGTTCTTGTCTCATTGCTGTATAATGTTCGTAGATTATTCTGCGTCGCAAGGCTGAACTGGATCAGTTCCGCTTGGGTTTGGCACATCTGGGCTTGGATGAGATCATACGCCGCTATCCTCAGTTGATGATGCCGTTTTTCGTGGTATGGCTCGTTGTTGTGTGTGACCGGTGTGTAGTGTAGCGAATCTCTTGTACCACCTGTGTGTGTGTGTGTGTGTGCTTGTGTGTGTGTATGTGCGTGTGTGTACGTGGGTGTTGTGTGTGTCTGTGTCTGTGTCTCTATGTGTGCCTGTGTCTCTATGTGTCTGTGTGCGCGTGGGTGGATGGGGGTCCTGCATGCTTGGACGAATGTACTTTTGCGTACAGTATGCAAGGACCATTTGACTTGGCTAAGCTGTATCAACACAGGCAACTGCATGGCTGTACATGCTACATACCAGACTATGTGTGCCAGTTGCCAGCCTACCACTATGACTCTCTGCTGTACACACATTAGAACTGTAGCATATCTCGGGCTTTATGAAAACACCTTGGTATTGTGAACTGGCCTAGTCAATTGCATGTAGCAGGATAGAATGAAGTTGTTTTAGCTGTTATGTATGTAAAGCGTTTTGGACAATTTGTCTCAACTCATGTAGTCTTATTGTGTTTCCGCTGCTGATGCTGCTATTGCTGTTGTTGCTGTTGTTGTGATGGTGTATAGGAGGATGCACTGTCGTCTGGCCTCAGTGTGGACGATATTGTCGGTCTCTTACAGCCCGTGTTCCCAAGACTCAATCAGAGAACTGAGCAGGGCAAGGCATTACTCAGCATGTGCCAACGGGTCTACGCAGGCTTTCATCGCTTCTTGCAACTCTGCCAAGGTTTGTGCTGGTCTTGTAGTTTGGAATTCCTGCGTGTTTGCAAGTCCACAGGAATTGTCCCTAACTAATTGTTCACAAAAGCTGTGGGAGGTGAGTCGATCAGACCCACCTCAAAGTGATCGAACAGCAAACATTCATTCGCTCTGCTGCACCCATGTCACCCGGAGAAAACTCAGTCTGCCCAAGTCTCATGCGAACCGCAACAAATGTTGCCATTGAACTACAAGTATAACCATTGCTTCCTTTCTGGTTCGGACCGGAGAACTGGTTACTGCCAGTGACTCTGTAGACTCATATTGATCCTTGGAAAATACTTCGAAGTAGTTATAAGAATTATTTCCACGGCAGCCATTGCAGCACGAATAACACATGGGATTTTCCTCCTTTGTTCTTTTCACTCCGTGCGCCCTCGACTTGCATACCCCAGGATGCATGTAGTGTTCGGGAAAGCCGGTACCTGTGATCACTAGTGGTGAAACGAATATACCGAATGTTCGAATATTCGTTCAGTTTGACACATTCGAACGAATATTTCTCATGGCGAATATTCGTTAACCCGGTATGCAGAATCAACCGGGCGACTTCAAACTTTCGTAACTTCGTGAATACTTGACTGAATCGATTCATTGAAAGATCTATCGGCATTAGCAAACTCTCAGCTGTTGTTTAGAAGCCACCCGAACGCAATCTTAGGTCCCGAAGGGGAGGTATGGCGCTCGAACGAAAATCACGTCTCAAGCTCAAGCTGTTTTTCGAGCCTGTGAAAGGCACTTCAGCTGGGGATTTTTGTGAAAAATGACCTAGAAATGATGGAGAAATATATGCCTTCGTTCGTCATGCCTAATAATAGTGACAATATCCAATAAGATGACTGAGAGGAGGGCATGTGATGTCATCCGTGTTAACGAAAGAATATTCGTTCGTTCGTTCGTTAAGCCGAAGAATATTCGGCTACTGGGTTTTGATATTCGTTTCACCACTAGTGATCACCAATGGCCGCCAGTTGTCGGCTGTGTCCACCACACCTCACCTGCACGCCACTTGCAGCTGCAGCTTATTACCTTTTATCGCTGCCTCTGTTTTCTCCCTTTGCCATTTTCCTTCACAGAGTTGGGTTTATGTGGCAACAGAGGAACAAACATTATGATTTCAAGTTCCATAGCGAAAAGGACTAATAGTTATGATTTAAAGTTCCATGGCTTCGCAATGCTCAATGAAACCAGGGGATGATATGCTTCTCATTCTGTGGATGAAGTATTGGTACATACATATTAAGAGTTTGGCTTGTGTTCTTTGTTGGGTGATGTAGATGATAAGGAGTTTGGCGTGTCACTCGGTGATGTCCTTGTGTTCCTCACCGGCTCTGAAACGATACCCGCGGGGGGCTTTGGTCAACCGATCAGCGTCTTCTTTGTCGAGTCGCAAACGCGGGACAGGGAAGACGAGCCCCACACGGGTAGTCGCGTATACCGCCTTCCGTGTGTGTCGACCTGCTCTTTAACCGTGACATTGTTCCATCCCAGCCCCACTGCATCAGATGTTGATGAATCCGTGTTGATGTTTACCTTGAAAACTGCCATTGTCGAGTCGAAGGACTCTTATGGACGAGCGTAGCAAATTTGCGATCATTTCATTAGAGTATCCTATTCTGCTCTTGCACCCGGTGCCTGAATATCTTCTTTATCATTGACCGACAGAATGTTATTTGCAATGGTAGCAATATTGGTAGACACTGATCTTTTAAGAACAATTTCTTCATTTGACCTGTCTGGTTCATATCAAAATTCTGATACATAGGTGGTGTCCGGGCTGTAGCCCGATAGCTTGATTTGCTACATATGACTTTAAGAAGACTACATGAGCAGGCTTAGCTGAGCATCTGAGCGTCCCTGATGCTTGCTTCACTGGCTGCTATATTCCTACTTGTAACTCCCTCCGAGCAGATGTGTGTGCTGTGCATATTGCTGATGTCATGGACTAATTTACTCGCCATGTCTTATTGCTGCTGATGGATCTGATGCTGGTCATTGATTTCTTCTATTCTAACTTTTTTTTCTCTCAGAACTAGACTGACTGTATAGTTGACATCTCTATGCAGGAATAATTTACGATAACCGCATCATCTGACTACCGTGATATTGACTAGGAGTCACACTCAGTGTGAGTGTCGCGGCCTTGAGTGTGTTGTCCGTAGCTAACGACAAGAAAAGTGATATAGTACGTGCACGTGTGGTGTTTAGGATTGCTGTGTTATGCGATGAGCTTCTCGAATGATGTCCATGTCTGGCGTGATGCCACAGGCGGAGCTGTGTGGGCCGCTGTGTCAAGGAAATGTTGAATCCATCAGCGTCGTTGAGTATTCTAACAATGTTATATGCGCGACTACTTTTTGTCTGCGTTCAGTTTGGACATGGTAGTATTGTGCTGCTCCCTGGTTCGAGTTATGGTCATGTCCAATTCTGTCCAATTCGTTACAATGTCTTGTGTAATTTTGTCTAGGTGGTCCTGTTCAGCTCTGTGCATGCTTCGTCACATCACATCTCCAGCGTAACCTGTGCTACCCTCTCTAGTTGGGACGTCATGTGGCCAGGCGACTGACCCATACAGGGGAGGAACATTACTGCAGTACCTCGTACTAGTGCTGCAGCTGGGCATTGACCTTAGGCAGTCACTCAGCATGAGATAGAGGTGAGTCAACCTTGCTTGATGTGTTCATTAAGTTCAGTATATTGATGTCATATTGTTTGTGAGTGACGTCTAGTGACACTTAGTTGTAACAAGTACTAAATGATGAGAGATGTAAGGGTGGTGTGTGGTGTGGTAGTTGTACACTTGTGTGGCATGTACCGGTGTCTCCTGTCATCATATACCGGTAGTCATTACGCTTGCTCATCGATTACGTAAACTTCCTGGAACTAAGCACTTGCTGATGTGCTGTGGGTTGTCATTTGTCAAACACAGTTGTGTAAAACGGATGCTGGGATACTGGGTTGTGCAGTGTAGCCCGGGGCCGAGGTGTTGGGTTGTGCAGTGTAGGGGTTGCCAGAGGTGCAGAGGACTTGATCATGTGACCGGGTGGTGCTGGTGGAGCTCATGCTTTTTCAGTAACCCTGGTATGGTTATGGTATGTGTGAGGGTACCATGGATTCAGCTAATGGGATTTTTGGTCTTTTACCACTTATTAATGGTGGGTTTGATGTGCTCACCTCCCACTGCCTTGGGAGCTACATGCACATCTGGGCTTTTATCCCTGAGGGTTTTTGGTGTTCCTAGGGATGCGGAAAAGTCGGTTTGACTGACTCTGGCGCAAGCAGTGTAGTATCTAGTGGTTGTTGATTGCAGATGGAGTTCGTATCGCTCATGGCCCAGTCATTATTAGTTTGCAGTCTTATGAGAGGCTATATGGCTAAGTCACCAGGTGTATGTAGCTGTTACGCAATGATCTATGTCGAGAGTAAGCCCTGAATCCATCTAGCCCAGGTGCACTGTGTGAACCTATTGCATTGACAGCTTAATTGACACAACACAAAGTTATTAGTTATTGGTTGTCGCCTAATTTCTATATAAGTGACTTTCAAACTGGATGCTAGCACACTGTGCAGTTAGCACATCCGTGTAACTCACACTGCACTGGGTGGGTCGGCGTGTTGCTTTCGTCATGGCTTCTACTCCTCCTTAAACTCTTTGATTGCACGTAAATAGCTCATTAGTGAATACGAACACTACCAATTCGGCAAGCACAAGGAGTTATGGTACCATTTGCTTCTCTTGCCTCCGTACATGGGTGTGTGCTGACTAAAAGGTCAAACTCTCCATCGTTGCACTTATTTATCGTCAGGCGTGTTTGTGTATTGATTTATGGCAGTAGAGTCCAGCCCAGTTGAAGTACTCGTAGCTCTTGGATGTATCCTCCTCTTAGCTTGTCCTAGTGTGGGAGAGGGGTTCAGGTTGTTGATGTATTGGAATGTGAAGGCGGACTTTGTGTCCAATCCTGGGACTGATCGATGCTTAGGTAGTTATCTTCTGGCTGGAATTTAGAAGCCATTTGTCACTCAGTGGGATGCATCCTTTGTGATATGGTGTGCCGAAGCTCGGCACCATGCACCATGCACCATGCACCATGCTTGTCCGTTCTTGCACCTGTGCTATGGCTGTTATCACTAGTCTGGAGAGAGCAGCTGCGAAACGGCACACAGATTCCGGTATGCACATCGAAGAACTTACTTTTCCCTGACCTGCGTCGCTTATGTTCGGATTCTGGTGTCCGAGGGGAGTCCACGCGTACACGCATGGCGGCAGCACGGTGTGATTTGCAAGTGGCTAGTATCTGGCTGTCACACTTGTTGAAAACTGCCTCTCACTGTAACCTTATCTCGATGTCTGCCTATGTGTCTATGTGTGACAGACTGACAATATGCCATTAGCTTGGAGATTTGCAGTGCATGCACTCAAACATGATGGATAGAGTGATGGACGGTGCTTAGAAGTTGACTAGAAATAACGTTAGTTGACTGTGCAGATCGTATTCACCTTGCCTCTCCCATGCAAGGCTATGCTTCCAATGAGCAACTGCACCCTACCACAGGTCCAGTGTTAGCTAGCAATCCATTGCTTCCCAGTCTGCTACACACGTGCACGCCTAACATTATGCGACCGAAGTGGTGGGGTTGCGGACGTCCGTATTAAGTCTACTTTTTGTGCTCTTTTGCGCTGGTGTCCGGTGGGCCGGTTGGGCTGGTCACGTGTTGTCCATGCGGCAGGCACGGTGTACCGACGTGCTAGCTAGCTGCCTATTGCAGATCTGCAGCCACAGGGAGTGACACACATCGCAGTGGGTGGTTTAGCGAGATGATTTAACTGCCGATCACTTAATGTCTTTGTTGGTTTATTAGATGATGGCGATGCGGTCTTTTTCCTGGATGGTGATGCGGTCTTTTTCCTGGATGGTGACAGTGCACTAGTAACTCACTCTCTCACTGACTCCCTGACTCTCTCACTCAGTGTCTCACTGTCTGTGTTCCGATGCACAATTACTGTATTGGTTATAATTGCTGTTACATCATCATCACACTTGATACACCCGATCATCGTCACACCAGTGCTACACTAGCCCAGCTAGCTAGCGGATGTAGCAACACCAGTGCTTGAGAGTGTGTGACTGATCCCCTGCTGCCTAGGAACACTAATGCAGTTAGATCGCAATACAATAAGTATACTAATCAACATTGAGACTGTGATTATTGTGTTCCTAATTCTGATCTCTAGTTTAAGCCTGCTGTCCGAATAGGGTGGTGTCAGAGTCCACATGCTAATCATGATGCACTGGGAGTTTGGTAATGGCCATGAAGTGGCTCTTGCCAGTAAAAGTGTTACTAAGTACCAAGCTGTGTGATCAGTTGTGTTGAAGTACCAGGGAGGTCCACTGTGCTGTGTACTGCATGCTCCTGTGGTCAGGGTACCTCACTTCCTTTTTCTCATTTATAGGTAGTAGCTGCTGCATGGGAACTGGTGCTGTTGGCCCATGATCAGGCGTTGGTGACCTGCTGTTACTGCCACGGCCATGGGTGGTACTTGGTTATTAGTTATTAGTAACCGTTATTACTTCCAGGACCCAGTGCTGTCCGTGCTGCTAACTTAGTCTTGGTGACTGGCTGTCAATTAGCTCAAGTGCAGTTCTAGTGCCCTGCTTTGGTGAAGTGCTCTGACTACAGGCAATCATTACTGGTATCACACAGTACTACTAGTATCTGACTGGTCTGCCGTCACAGTGCTGTACATGTGCATACTGTGTATGTCCTGTACCGTATGTGGAGCAGTAGTACTAGTACTCAGTTTCCACCAGTACAGTACTACAGTACTACAGTAATACAGTAATACTAATAGTACCAAACTAACCTTATTACAGTCATGTACATGTTGATGAGCTACATGTACCTAGCAGTGACTTAAGACTTTGAACTGCCTGTACTAGCAAATGATACTGCAGCAGTGCATGTACTTTAACTGTTGTCTCTGGTTGTTACCAGCCGTGTTATGAGTTGTCTCTGGTTACCATGGTTACCAGCCGTGTTATGAACGTACATGTAGTGTGTACTGAACGGGTATGTGAACTAAGTAAAGTACAACGACAATTGGGCTCCTACAGTGTGTGTTTATTATGGGGTATTGTGCATGAAATTGTGCCCTGGGTCCTCACACTTTCCTTGTACATGAGTTCGGCAGCAACACACAACACCGTAAGTTAGCTGCGGCCTTGCGGCTTGTTGTATTGCGCAAGACAGCTGCAAGAGCAGGGTTACATGTACCGCTAGAATGGACAGGCTGCTACTATTTCAGTGTGCAGGAGACAGTCAGTGTTGGGTAATGCATTAACAGCAGCAGTATCACTGAGCACCACAGCCGGGGATATTTCTGAGGATGTTACACTAAGCTCGGATACTGAGCCAGTAATAAATATAAAAAAAAGAGAAGAAACACATGAGAACGAGTTATGCTATTATCGCACTTTCTGGTTGTTTATCATCTTGTTACAGTCGTGGATAGTTGCTGCATAACTCATTCTCATGTGTTTCTTCTCTTTTTTTTATGTTACACTAAGTTGGTTGTTGGCTTCATATCACACAGCGCTTGCTCATTGAACATTATTAGCAATACATGTGCACTACATGGACAGTGCTGGCAACTGAAATCCGACCCCTGAGAGCTCACATCGCAAAGACCCAACACAGGATTGTAACACTACGGAAAAAGAGACCGCTAGAATGTGAACGCACCGCTCAGGGGTCGGATTTCAGTTGCCAGCACTGTACTTACCATGATTGCTGCACTGTCAGTCGCTGTCAGTCGCTGTTCACCACACACCGGCTCTGCATGCGTATCACTGGCCCCTCGTAGAATGCAAGAATAGCTTCCCAAGCCAAACCAAACCTCACCTAACGTTCACTGTGCACACAAACCTCAATTGTTCTTGTGTAAAATAGTGCTATATTTCTCAGGGTTCAAGTTCGAAATGTTTCTGCAAAGAATTGATAGCCATGTGTACAGAGAGTGATTACACGTGGTATACCTGTATGTAGATGCTGGGGTGTTCAGCATAATTATTATGGTGATATTGGAAATTTGAATAGGTGACTATAAAAACGATGTGGCAATCTCAAGGAAATATTGGTGACATTGCAGAAATGATGAATCTGATTCACGTATTACCTTATGCGGATTTGGAAAATGGAAATGCAGGTGGTTATGGTCTGATTATTTAAAGGTTGACAAAACAAGTTACGTTATATTAGCTTTAGAATCTTATTTTTAAAAGAGACACCTCACAATATGAGAATGAAAACTGTTCATTGCATTCTGTTCGGTTCTTTTCGTTCTTTGCTGAAGTGGGTTGAAAGACAGTCCCGCACTCAAAGTGGTTGACTTTCCAAGCGTTGAAGGTCAGCATGCTGACTTTGCAGAGAGGAATTATATACCCTCTGGTTCTGCGAGGCTCCATGTCCTTCAGCTGCTCCTTTGTTCTGCGGCCGAAGCCCAGAGGGATAGAAACGCATTTCATCGTCAGTGCACTGCTCATCAGATGCAGCAGAGCTCTCTGTGTCGTCCTGCTCAGTGTCTTCTATGGTGTTCTGTGTGAAGTGTTGCCTGATGGGTGAAGCCTTGTAACCGGTCTGGGCAGCTACGGGTGCTAAGTCCCCGACCAGGGGACTAGCTGCGGCCGAAGCAGCTATCGGTGCCTTGTAGCATACTGGCTGCCAGGGTGTTTGCCCTGTGGGGTCGGTGCCCTGGGCTGAACTGGGTGGTGTGGAGCTGTAGCGCACTGAATGTGATCTCGACGACATTGGCGAGCGACGGTCTTCCGGGTTGGACAGAGCAGATCTGGACACGCCGCTGCCTGTCTGCTGATATGCAGATGGCGGAGAGCGAGTCTTGCGACTCTCTGCGTAGGCACTGTATGACCTTGGTCCGTCGTATGACTCCGACACCACTCTCCTTCTACCCTGTCCAATACGGGGTGAGGCACTCATGGCTGCTGTTAGTGCTGCTCGCTGAGATCCTGGCGATCCGACAGTTGAGTAGAGTGTAGGTGGGGACGATGAGTGGCCGTCGGATGACTCAGAATGCATTCGCTGGCGGGCGTGCTCAATGTCAGGCGACGGTTCAACTGTGGATAGTGCATTGCCAGTGTGATGCATGGCTGATGAGCATGAAGATACTGAGCCTCCCTCTTCGACCATTGTCGAGGCAGTACGAACACTCATGCGTCGATCCCAATCCGCACGGCTCGACTCTTTAGAACACGGCGTGTTGTCCGAGGCCGCTCCTGGTTCGTAGATGCCGGAGCGTATGCGCGACTTCACGCTGAACGGTGCTTCGGTGAACGATCCTGGCGTGAAGGCTGAACCGTCCGGATCCGATCTGGGTGTGGTACCCTGCAGGTCGCTGGAGTTCATGTATGTAGTGCTGTCTGTTGAGCCGATGACTAGCGACGCTGGCCGCGGGCCGTGTGTGTAGTGTGGCGTTTTGTACGCTTGCTCCTCGCTGATGTTGTTCTGGAAGATGAGCTCATTCTTGCTGGGCTGGCTGTGCACAATGATGGCCATGCTGCGCTTCTTGCGTTTGATATTCACATAGACCAGTAGAACAGCAATGATGATCAACAGTAGAGCAGCGCATGCGATGACAATGATTATAGTAGTCAGGTCAATGCCAGAACTTCCCGTGCTTGCCTCTGGCGGGGCTGTGACAGTGACGTTCAAGTTGACCTGCACCGTGCTGGACAGCGTGGGAACGTTCGTCTCCTGCACATGGATCAGTACTGTGTACACGTTGACTGACAATGTGGCCAGGGACCGGCGTGTTGTCAACCGTCCGTCGTTGCTCATGGTGAAGTGTGACGCGATGATTGCACTCTGACTGTTCTTCTGTGAACTGACGCGAAACGAGACCTCGCTCGGCGTGGTATCGGCGTCTGTGGTGTTGAATTGCCATAGCAACTGACCCTGTGCGGACTCCTGGCCTACGAGTATCTCTGCTGGTGGATTTGTGAAGACCGGTGGGTTGTCATCTTGGTCTGTGATGATCACGGTAATCTGTGCAACTCCAGAAAGACGATCTGTAGTTACCTCTGCATCGTCCGTAGCCACGGCTAGAAAGGAATAGCTGGCTTGTGTCTCCCTGTCGAAGCCACCCACTGTAAGGAGCAGTCCTGTGTCTGGGTGTACACTGAACTCTCGCGATTCATCAGGCCGTGCTGTGTCTTCGATTGAGTATAACACTTTCCCGTTCTTGCCCGGATCTCTATCAACGGCTTCCAGCTGTCCTACTGGTTCTTGCCCCTCACCGTTCTCTGCCACCTGGAATGTGTAGTGTGTCTGCAGGAACGTGGGTGCTTCGTCATTGGCATCGTACAGTGTGATGAGTGCTGTTGATGTACCATTGTTGCTTGGGTTGCGACTGGAGATGGCGGTGAACACGACAAGGAACGTCACACTGCCCAACTCTTCAAAGTCCAGCCGCCGTCCCAGAGTCACCAGCCCTGTGGTGCTATTGATATTGAATACTGAGTTAATGTCCATGGAAGCTGGCAGTGTTTGCTGGCCTGTACGGTTTCGGACAAGAATCGAGTCCAGTTTGTAAGACACGTAGTCCCTTAGATCAGGATCATTAGCTTGCAGTTGCAGTACAGGGCTGCCGACGAGTGTCGTCTCCACTAGCCTGGCTTCGTACAGCTCTTGGCTAAACTCCGGCCGATTGTCGTCGGAATCGATGAGAGACACTGTGAAGTTTGTGCTCGTGTGAAGTGTGTTGTTCGGGTTTGTGTCACTAGCAAGCAGTGTGAGATTGTACTGGCTCCGCGTTTCCCTGTCCAGGTTCACGTTGGCCCTCAGAAACCAGCTTACATCCGAGGTTGGGAACACGCGCTCGGTGTAAAAGTCTCCAAAGGCATTATGCACAGTGAAGTTTGTGTTTGAGTCCACATCTCTATCTGTGACAGTAGCCTGGAAGACGATCTGGGATACTGGGAGCGCTTCGCGAACCATATCTCTTACGGGGAAAAAGGTGATATTTTGGATGATCAATGGTGAAATCTCGATCACAGGTGCAAATTCGTCAACATCTTCCACAAAGACCATGATCTCTGTGGCTGGAAATGGCTGCAATGGATCCCTAACCACTGGCAGGATAATGAAAGCTACGCCGTACACTTGTTGAGTCTCGGCGTCCAATTCCGAGATGAGCCTGATTTCGCCGGTGTGATTGTTGATGTCAAACGTGCCGATTCCGCGGAATGCGGGGTCTCGTATCACCACGTCCTGGCCGGTACCGATCGGAATACGCTCTATTACCCACTGGCCCAGGACACCACTGTCCTCATCGACGATGGGTAGTATCGCGATCGTTGTTCCCACCGCCATGTCCTCTCGAACAGTCAAGCTTCGGGGAAAGCTAGAGTCGACTCTCGGTTGGTTGTCGTCGATGTCGACTATTTCTATATCCACAGTGCATGTTGTGTCACTGGCTCTATCTGGTAGTATCTGCAGTGGTTGGCTGGTTGCAATTGGTGTTCCCATGACGACCAGTCGCGTGACACCCACAGGTGTAGGTTTAGATTCATAGTCCACGGTGTCCTGTAGGATCAGGGCTCCATCCTCCTCATTGACAGCTACACGCAATGCACGACTCGAGTTGCTTGTCTCACTGGTGATCTCAAAACTCCATGTGATGGTGAGCAGGTCGAGCTGTAGCTCTTGTCCCACCGTCACGATTGTCGTGTTCACTGGCCGCTCCTCCGGAACTCGGCAAGCCAGCCGACACACGACACCCGGTCCAGCCTGCGATGTGTCGTCCACGCGTCGGCACGTCGCCGCAACGCGTGTCACAGTCACACAGCAGCTCAGGCACATCATCAGCAAGACACCACACGTAGATCTAGCCATGAGTAATGCCGGAATCTTGTTGCCTAGTACCGTCATCATGGCTACCCGACCGTGTCCAGCACAAGGTTGCCAGAAAACGACAAATCAAGTGCCGGAAATTTCGCTGGACGAATTTTTCTCCCCGGCTCCAGAGAAAATGAACCGTTGACTTTGTCCAAATGAAAGAGCACCTTTCAGTTGTCCCTGAAGACCGCACCTTTGCCTTCTTATACGACGAGAGTCGCCTATATTCGCCTGGTGGTGTCTGTGACCATCCGCTGACCAGGTGCTCTGGCCGCGATGTGAGGGCAAACGCTACGGAAATGGTAGCAGCAGCAGGAGGTTCAGAAGGGTAGCAGGCAGGAGGCCGTTCACATGCAGAGTGGACGTTGTCGTCCTGAAAGACCTGTCAGGCTCGACTAGCGAAACTGCGGCTAATAAGTGAGAATCGACAGTGCAATCTTGATGGGGCTGTCCGTTCACACGCCTCAGCTGATCCCTCCTGCTTGTTGCTCGGACGCGAGCCACTCGCATGCGCACTGGGAGGTAGTCTTACTGCAAGTCGTAGATAGGCTGTCTGTCTTGGTCACGTCACGTCAGAGTCGATTGCCAGTATTGGTCGTATTCGGACCAGAGAGCTCCTTACTAGTAGTCCCTCGTGTTCTGTGCGTATCGCCGTGTGACATTAAGTGTTCCCGCTCAAACGCTGAGCTAGCCAGAGATAAAGTGACTGCTGTCAATTCAGAACGGTCGCTGGTGAATAGAGGCGACTGGTAGAGCACTGCTGGCAGGACTCATTAGTAACACTGATACGGACTTACTGAATCTGTGCTAGTACTAGTAGTAGAGAGTCTACTGTCCGGATGCTGCTAGCGGGAAAGGCAGTTTGGGACATGTATCCGATCATCCATGGACAATATACTGACATACAGCTCCTAGATGCACTGTACTCGCTGTCTGCTATGGAGTGGCCAGTGGGACTGGACTCCCCAGTGGCTGTTATCAGTCACCCAGTCACAGACAACCTTACAAGCATATCATCAGCAGCACATACTGAGAGTGCAGTCAGTGGCATGGTCAGCTTGTCTCCTCGCACTCCCGATCGTAATCCATGCCTGTGTCCTGAAGAGATCAAAGCTTCTAATGACCTGTCCTGGCCCAGTTCTTAGGCAAACCAGCTGATTCACCAGCCTCTAACTAAGCATGGACACACAAGCAGGAGGGCACAAGTGCTTCATGGATGCATCTATCCATTCAGATGGGCTCCTGAAAAACCGGACTCTATCCCGGCATAGATCTTGGGAGCTAGCCCAAGCCTGCAGAGACCTGGAGGTACAGTACAGATGCCTAAAATCCTTCAACACAGCAGTTCTTGCCCTGCATGGTCTGTCCGGCAACAGCCTCCAACCATTGCCATTGGCATTGGCCTAATGTGTGGTTAGTGAGTGTGAGGGCATAGAAGCCATGTTGCACTAACCATTGGCGCAGATTGTTTTTGGATGGTGCATGCGCCTCAGCTCGTGGCCCAATGCCCGTGTCCTCCCAATCTCCTGACATGGATGAGT
The DNA here is from genome assembly GCF_964019385.1 of Sycon ciliatum. Lineage (NCBI taxonomy): Eukaryota > Metazoa > Porifera > Calcarea > Leucosolenida > Sycettidae > Sycon > Sycon ciliatum. Next base: position 4,150,816 of record NC_088644.1, read on the forward strand.
GGCAATGTCAGACTAATTCAGACTAATTCAGACTAATTGATAGGATTCTGATTATAGTTTGGACCAGGCACACTCCTTCCCTCTCCAACTCTGGTCTTCTACAAGTACAATACAAGTACTCATGCAAGGCATGATGGTCAGGTGATCATTACCATAGCAACAGGATGCCAGACTGCTGCCATCACTATACTCTTCCAGAGAACACCTTTACAGTCAGGATGCAGCACACACTGAGATGCTAGTACTGCGTAAATTGACTACACAGTACACACCATTGTTTTGCTTACCTTCTTGGATGTTGCTACTGGTTGGGTTTTAGAAGATTGTTATTGCTGTGCACCTAACTAACCATAATTTAGTGATTGTGTTTTAGTTGCACTTCCGTTACAGTCCCAAATGCAAAACCTTACTTAGTATTCTGCACAGCACATCTTCAGGCTTCTGATTAGCCCGTGTGTTATTCTAAATAGGTTAGTGGCTGGTGAAAACCCAGGCACAGCGCCAGTTCCACTTCTGGGGATGGAGAGAGTAAGAGAGAGCAAGAGAGAGTGAGCAATACTAGTAGCCGCGTGCACTAGACAGCCTGTTGTCTTCTCCTGCTCTCCGACTCTGTTGCCTCTTCTACTTACCTACTTGAAGGCACTTGTGTCCTCCAGGTGCTGTTGAGGACCTCTGCTGAGTGCCATGTCACTAAGCTTTATAAGCTGCATTGAGAAAATAGGACCTATCTGAGGGCCATCACTCACAGCCCTCTCGCCCAGCTCCCAGCTTGTAGCAATTAGACAATGCATGATTTGCATAATCCTGCAGTGTTACCGACGTACACTCAGTCAGTATGTGCCTCTATAACAGTATGGGTCACCCTAGTGCCGGACCATTGCCTCCAGCTCTCTTCCTTCAAGCACAGCTGTATGCTTGTTAGTAGTATTGAACGTTTAAGGGCCTGTTTGCTGAACAAGTATTCCTCTTCCAAGCACTTGCATCTACTTTCCCGAATCAATCTCAAATTGCTTAGGCGCCACGTAAATGTTGGATTGCCCTTCATACCGAAGAAGAGTTTGTTTTCGCGCGACAAGTCTTGTATTGGTCCCGCATGTGTGCGCATGTGGATATAGTTTCATGCACAATCACGTTGTTTTTTAAATGATTAGTTTGTTTTTGATCATCTTTTGTTATTACGACATACCGGTAGATCAGTGCAGTTTTGTACACCACTTGCGCTGTTGCCACGCATGCCTCTTTCTGCCCGTCTCTGTCGATCTCTGCCTGCAATGCTCTTCGTGCTGGCGATCAAAGTTACTTTTAAAATTCGAGTAAGACCGCAGGATCGTTGCGTGTTGATCCTGCCACAGCCTGAGGGGATAGATGTGTCTTTGAGAGCGGTTATTGTATTTATGTGCCAACTATTAAGCCCAGTACTCTGTGACAGATTTCGTTTAAGACCTTGTGGAGAGTTCCCAAAATTGAATGACATTTTTATCACACACATGTGGTCACCGATATTGGCACTGTCAGCGGAACTCGACCAACACGACACGTTGACTTCTAATCGTACACCATGGAATCACGTATCTTACCATTCACATCACGTGTCGGGTCTGTACTGGACAGGAGGCCGCGACGTGGAAGGCTTCCGCCTCAGATTTCTCCGTAGGTATGATCTAGAACGAACCGGACTTGGGAATGGGAGTGGTGAAATGCCGCACCTCGATGAGAGCTGTCCACTCCCAGTACTGCAGTATGGGTGGGGAACAATAATACAGCGTATGAAGTTGAACAGCACCTCGTGACCAGCATGAGACCCTATGTGCGACTCTAACTAGGCCCCTAGGCCCTAGTAGATGATCGCAAGAGTACTCTTGTATTGATGGTGATACAATGTGACATGGTTCTCCAACTATACTATAAACATGTGCCTATCGCAAGAGCTTGTATTATTGCAAGTAATGATCGTAAACTCAGTACTATCAGTACTATCACTATCAGTAGATCCTCATCACCTACTTTAAAAGACGTTTAGACTAGAGGGTGATTCTGCTGCGAGATATCCAATTGTGGTGACCGCTGGCGCCAATTCTCCCCGCAATCCGCGTCCCTTGAATCCTCAAGTTCTGTTCGCCATTTAAACTTTGCATTGCGTGTTAAGGTTGTCCATGCTCAGACTCGTTACGACAACAAGTGTGGGAAGACAACAAAGCGAAGGTGTATGCATGATGCAGTGCATCCATGCATGATGTAAGGGGTGGGTGCCCCCATGAAGCTGATCAGAGTGCCCCACATCTTCCTATTTTTAGTGTATGTATTTCAATACAGAATGCGAGTACATGTTTACAAGTATATCAATGTACATACACAATCAACAGTAGCAGCCTTCGAGGAAGCCCAGTCAGCCATGCAAAAGCACACGAGAGTTTGTAGCAAGTAGGTGAAAGACGTTCCGGATGTGGAGTTGGAGCCGATGAACACTTGTCTTCGTTCGTCGAGGGAGTCCATGATTCAAGGTGTGGCGGTGCTCATGTGGAAACTTTTCACATTGAAAAACACTTTCCCATGACTATCCGAAAGTCATGGGAAAGTGTTTTTCAATTGCCCAACCTTGAGCGTCTGATGATACGTTTTTGGTCAAGTTCGCAAGCAAATCACTAGCTTCAATTCAGTGGCTATAGCCTTACTCACTGAGTCAGCCGGGGATGATCGCATTTATGCAACTTCAACCTTGCTTTATCACTGATCGTGTGGTGCCAGAATGCACGCAGAATATTCTTAAATCAATGCTTGTATTGTCCACTGCATGCACGCCTCTGACTGGGTGAGGTGACATGTTCAAGACGCAGTGAATGGCAACTTAACGTTACTTTGCCCAGACAGCAATACAACACTCAGTCAACAGGCACATCGTCCACCCTGGACTGGACCACCCTCGTGTTCAGGATGCATTGAACGTCGCTCCCGATCCAGAAAGGCACGCTTGTACATGTATAACTATAAGCTTTGTTAATATCACTATAACTAGTATAAGCTTTGTTCAATGCTCTCTGTCCATCGGATGTGTGTGTATGTTGGAAGTGGCTTGGGTCGTCCTCGAAAGGATCAATTTCAAGTATTGGTACAATTGTAGCCCGAGGGTAGGATAACGTATTCACATTGGACTATGAGTATGTAACTCGAATAGTTTATCCGGAGGGGGAATAGAACGGTCATTCCTGATCATTGCAGTCAGAGTGACTTTTTTATTTTTTTACTTTTAAATATGCTGAAGTGCACAGTCCAGCGCAGAACGGAACGGGAAGACAGAACCAAGGCAAGTGGAAGACATGATAACACAGCGGGAAGCCGGAGCAGCGTGTGACTACTGACTACCGGTACCGTGTTCTGTTCTCTGTGGGATACAGTCATTGCTATGTTTACGTATTATCTGCTTTCTCCATCACTTGCACTGTACTATCTGTAGCTGTTACATGGTTTGGTGCAGATGACGACCTTGTTGTTGTCTCGGTGAAGCAAGCAGATAATATTATTCCTCGTCGCCTGAAGACACCGGTGCAGGATTTGATTCGAGGAGGAGAACAAAAGGCAGGGTATTGACGAGGACGCCACTGGCACCGCGCAGTTGTAATGCAAATTACGTCAGTTGTTTATGCTGCACGATCATGTGCATGCAGACACTGACACGTACATGTACATTGTACATGTACATACAGATACGACTCGTGCAGTGTAGCTGAACTCGTGCAGTGTAGCTGAAAGGACAGGTGGATACCCATCATACCAAGCAAGGATACAAGCCGAATGCATGCATTGATCACACGTCGTCTATTAGTCGTCTATTTATAACATAAACATACTGTACTGTTCGCCCCCCCCCCCCCCCCCCCACACACACACACTTCCAGAACACCAGTTACCTGAAAACTCGGAGTTGCAACTACTTTATAAAAAAAAACACTCCTCCCTTCCTACTGTATGCTGTGTGTAGTAAACTGTACATGTACCACGTGATCTTGAATGCCATACCTTGAAGCTTCATACAGTGTCCATGCAGCCTGAGGATAGACCTATACAGAAGAGTAAAACCCTGGGGGCTTATTATACTCATGCCTATCACGTTACTATGGCCATCGGTAGGGTTTTAGCTGACCATTCCGAACATTCGAACGGGGTAAATCATTGATTTCAAGCCCTCGACCTCATTCCTCATTCTTGAGGATGTTTTTTTTCTAATCCATGGTCTGGCTGGGGGAATAGCCTTGTGCTCTGTGGTCTGGGGTCACTGCTAAGCCATGCAACACAACCCATTGGCAATGGCAGTATGTCGCATTGTCAACCAGTTTAATACATCATGCTACATTTGTCCAAGGTACATCTGTCGTCTTCCAAAATCATGATGTGCCACTGTTTGTTTTTTTGTGATATTTTAAAGGATTCACAATACTGGTGTTGTTAACGCTGCCTATCAATCCTGTGTACATGCAGATTGCATTTCTAATGTTTTCCAAGAGTAAACAAGCTCCCGGGAGCTTATACACTGATGCATCCTCTTGATGATAGCATCACATAGACTAATGACGTAATGACATCACATAGACTAATGACGTAATGATAGTAGACTACATGACATTGCCATAAGATACACATCGTCATAATACTGTTACGCAGCCAGATTAGATGGTTTGCCATAACCGTCCAGGCCCAGGGTGATGAACGAATCGGACCTAAATTGAAAACCAATATACACAACTGACTAGACTGTGGATGAGTGCAATATTGATAATATTCTCTTGCTTTCAAGAGTCACTCTTTACTGAGTCTTTAGCTCTATCACACGCATTAGCAGAAGCAGACTACACAATGACATGTACATTTGTACATACACCACATGTACATGAGAGGACGATAGTGGTATCCATCATTGGCATCCTGATCTTTGCATATTAGCCTCAGTATATCAGGCTCACTGAATCGAACCTGCATCGTCACTTCGTCAGCATCACCACAAAAACTACGATGTGGCACAGTATTGTCTTTGTTACGAAGATAATTCCATTACACTTTGTGGTCACGTGTGCAAGTGCTGCCATGCTGCAATCTCGTGCACTGTTCAAGCGCATTCTGGTCGACCGGTCGGATCGGAGTGCAGTGTGGATCTGCTGCCGTCATGCAATCAGACCCCCTTGCCCTATGTGAGGCAATACTTCGAATACCGGTACAGCACATGCAGTACTGAAAATAGTTCTCACCGGACAGTGGAGGACGGCCTGATTCCCTGATTCCTGGTCATATTTAGACTATTGACAGTACATGTGCTGTCTGTCCAAAGTTACACATCCACCCATTCAGCAGTAAACCACCCCCCAGTGGGATTGCCGATTGGCTGAAGAGACCGGCAAGAATCGAATAGCCAAGCCATATTTGTCAGGATACCGAGTAGGTTCACCTAATTCGATTCAAGCTTAGTAGAAGCAAGCACTAGTACATGTACATGACAGACACACTACAGTACAAATGACTATGACTGTACAATGTGTCATGTACATGTATGTTCTAGTTTCACTAGCACACTTTAATACTAGTCTTTGCATTTCACCATCCACACAGTCAAGGAATGGATGGAAAGGTTCTGTAGTGCACATGTAGCTCTTAGTCTTACTTGCACTTGGGCATTATACAGTACATGCAATGCACTGGTGTCACGTGGATGGAATATTGCGGAGGGCCCCCGCGGTGGCAGGGGTGGGAGAGGGGGCCATAGTGGGGTTCACTATCTGAAGACAGCCAAAGAGTATAGGGAAGAGAAATCTGAACCACTCGAATACTACTTTTTTTGTAGTATCTTGATTCTGGCGGGAAGCAGGCTGAACATGACATGAGGAGTCATGAGTGAGTCCATCTTGTGTGAAGGCCGGTGGGTGAGCACCAGTGGTCGGGCGTAATACAATAATGTGTGACCTGATCAGTTTAGGGAATTACCGGTACATGTGCTGCATACAGCTACAGCGGAACGTCAATCGCAATTTTAGATCCACGTCATTCTAATGAGATTTGCCAGGTGGAATCTCTTCATCGAAACCACAACCATTGCTATACTGCATCCGGCCAAGGTCTTTGTCAACAAAAGTGTATGGAGAGCCTGCTGCAGTGCAGTGTACTTGCTCTTTCGTCACAGTAATCAGTATGGCCAAAGGACACGCTAACTGCTACCGCACAATCCAGAGACTCGCAACGCCTCTCGATTCTCCCAGGGCTATGGCCGGGCATAGGAAAAGCCAGCGGCAAGATGGAGGCAAAACTCTTGCCTGATAACACTGACATGACATGTTTGGATAGGTTTGGTTTCTATTATTTCAGTTCGTTGCCTCAACAGTACAAAGTACAAATATCAAGAGGGACGAACGAAAAGAGTTGTTGTTGCTGTTCATTTTGCTACTCTTTCTTTTTCCCTCCCCTTATTTTTATTTATCGCCGTGGTTGGCAATCACCCACTCTCATTGGCCGGTGTTTCCACCGAGTCTTGAGATGTTATAATAATATAAAAGAGAAAGTAAAACAGAGCAGAAAGGAAGATGCAACTGAAAGGAAAGAAAACGGAGAGAAACGGAGAAGGAATGTGGACTGGGCGGATTCATGAACCATTACTAGAGCCGCCCCTTAGTAGAGCGAGGCAAGACATGAACAGAAGGGGCAAATCCGTCGTTATGTAGAAAATTATACTTGCAAGTACAGTACTGTACTGGAGTGTAGATCTCCGCTTTCTATAGTGGGCGCTGGGAATGGATCTTGAACGTTCATCTACACTTCGCTTTCGCATATTTTGCTTCCTTTCTTCCCCTTTTTGTTCATTTTCTCTTACTACATTGTAGTGAGTTCTGGATTCTTTCCAAACTCACCATTTCTTCCTTGTCTCTTATTACTGATGTGAGATCTACACTACATGTTCACCGTATTACCAAGAGTTCATGCCACTCTTTTCTCTCTCTTTACTTGGGGGTTATGAACTCTTGGTATTTATTACCGGTATACATGATATACCGGTGTAACGTGCGTGATCTAAGGCTAGGAGGCTACATGTACTCGTACTACCAAGAGTACATAACCCAAGAGTACATAACCCCGGTTATGTACTCTTGCTACTACCCACAGTCAGTCAACTAACGTATCAGAACTTACACCGGCACGGCCTGGAGGTTATCTTATAATTATCAAAGTGAAAGTGAACTTGCTCTCTCTCTGATCTCTACTCTTCCGTATGAGATGCAAACTAGAGAACTTATACAGAATCTAACAAGGCCGTTGGCAAGGGGGCCAGCTAGGAAGCTTCAGCTGGTGTCTATTGCGGGAAACAAGCAGCAGGCAGCAAAACAGCTAAAGAATGTATGTGATAGTGTAGCAAGCAATCTGGAAATGCCATTGATTATCGCAGCGCGCCTCAGTGCTACAAAGGAAGCATTGGAGCATGAAACTGATATCGCAGTGAAGATAAGTCCATACAACTGCACAAGGACCTCTTGCAAATGAAACATAGCGGCACAAGTATTGTATTTGGAAACAATGAAGACTACTGATAATTAGTGTTGGTCTAGCTACTCTCCAGTGTGTAGTGGCGCCATGCAAGGATCATGGAAGAACAATCGTAAATGTCGGAAGTACTGTATGCTTCTAAACAATAAGAGTCATGCAAAATACATGTAGATCTACTACTAGTCATGTGTAAACTGTAAAGCAGGGATACTACACCGGTACCGCGCCCAATACCGGTATCATACTCCATGGCTTGCATACTAGCCGGACGTACTGACTTGTTGAGTCCATAAATTTTGTACACACCACGACTCTGGGTTCGGTGTCGCCTGTCGGCATTGGTCGACATGTCGGCCAAGACGGCGGGCGCGCGCGCTGTATGCAGTCCACTTATGGCACTTTCGCTTTGTCATGTTGTGTCATGATTTAAAAAAAATTTGATTGCATGTTTCGTTGAAATAATAATTATTGCTAATTACCGGTATGGTGTCATTCTGACACCAGTGACAGACTCGTTGCTTTGTTTGTTGCGAGCTGAGGACTGAGCTAGCTGCAGCAGTTTGCTGCTGTCAGCAAAGCAAGGACAGTATGAAGCAGCTATAAAATAAAAATAATTAGTTTATTGGTGATCACTGATCAGTGAGCTCGCTTTGCAGCTGAAGAGAACTGAGAAAAGCAATGGCTGTAGCTGCTGCTGCCAGTGCTGGTGTCCGTGGTAGAGATGGAGGCAAGGCAATATATTTCTATGGCCATGCCCGAGACCGACCGTACGGACAGTTCAGTCAGTTCTACGCAGCTCCGTTTGAGCACGAGGGCCGGCGTTACGTCTGGGCAGAGCAATGGATGATGGCGAACAAGGCTATGCTCATGGGTGATGAGAAACAACTGGATCTGATCATGGCAGCCAAGGCGCCTCGTGATTGCAAGGCGCTGGGTAGGCGGGTGTCGCCGTGGGATCAAGCCAAATGGGACGAACACAAATACGACGTTGTGCTGCAGGGCACTCGTCTCAAGGTGCAACAGAATCCTGCCATCAAACGGGTCCTCATGGATACAGCCAATAGCACTTTGGCTGAAGCGTCGCCTTCTGACTGCATATGGGGAATCGGAGTTAGTGTGAAGGACGCCATGGCTGGTCGAAATTGGCGAGGACAGAACTTGCTGGGTAAAGCACTGATGGAAGTTCGAGACGAGCTGAAGGCGGACAGTGCGAAATGAGCGCTGCTTCAGGGTGCGCATGTGTTTGCGTGTTCCAAATTCCAATGTTACATCTGAAGAGTTGTGTTCTCATTGGGTCAGTGCTGGACAACTGTGAAATTGGCGGCAGCACGGCATCGGCAGGCTGATGGACTCTTTAAACAAAAGCTCATACACTGATCGGTTCATGCATGTTCATGTGCATGGATCAGTGTATATGTATAATACGCTCTATGTAGCGCAGTACTAGTAGGATTGGTCCCAGGGTTCGCCCTGCTTCATCAACTATGCCAGTGGTATATCTGCAGTGCAATCATGTACATACATTCAGTGCTGTCCTGTGCTGGCATGATCAGTGCAGTGCCACTGTACATGTTCACCTTATAATAGCCAGGGGCCTGCCTGCCTTTGTTTTATTCCAGTGAGCCGATCTCTACCCATTCTGTACTGAAACAAGTGTAACAGTAAATTCGCATCAGTGCGATAGTTTCCTACGTTTTAATATCAATATTTACTTTTTCTGATGGTGACCAACGCAATTTCTTGATTGATTTGATATTGTGAATAGAAGCAGATTATGAATGTAGGGCCAAGCATCTTGCTCCTGTTTTTTATTTTTTTTAATGTTGAGATAGAATAATGGTGATAAAGCGTCTACTAAACACACAACTGGAGAAATGAAGTTGAATACTTGATGCACTCTGCTCACACATAACGCTCTGAACTGAGCTGCGAGTGCAAAGTTGCAATCCAGCAAAGAGCTTTCGTTCTCTCACCTCCATGGTGGTAAATCCACTCCTGCTCACACATTTTAGACTCTCAAGCTGCAAGTGCAAATCTATTGAAGATAAAAGTTGCACTCGATCTTGCAAAAGCTACCCTTCTCTCACCGCCACCATCAGTTTACACCTGGCCGGGTGCCTAATCAATACATGGATGGTGATACATGTAGCAGGCTTAGCGCAAAGAGCGAAGTCCTGGCTTTGTCATGCTTTATCAGTTTATGAACAAAGTGCGAACCGTAATATACCGGGCAACTAAACCAGGTATCACCAGCCATGCATTGACTCAAGTGACGGTGGGCGCAAATTGATCATCGGGCGGTGAGAAGAGAGCCCTGTGCCAGTTTTTAACTCCTCAGGTTAGAGTGGAGTGTGTGTGGGTAGGTGTGTATTTACCGCCATTAAACCAGGTGTGTCTTTACCACCCTTGCTCCACAATAAGAGCAGCTGCAATGGAGTTTTAAATGCATTCTCCCAAGTCAAGCTCCAGACGGATGTCCAAGAATCGAAGACTGCCTGATGAGTTCAGCAGAAATGAACGTGCGTCCCCTTGCAACCGAGCCAAGCCACAGCTGCTGTGCCATCTTCTATCAGCAAAGAACAGATATCGCCAGCTATCGACCAAGCGCCAGACACAAGCTGATGGTGATGTTGAGAGAAGGGAAGCTCTTTTCCAGACTGTAACTTTGCAGCTCAGAGTGTGTGTGGACAGGCTTGTATTTATGGCCACTTCGCTAAGTGCATGTTCACCTCCATCGACATGGTCCACCATGAATACAGGTGCCGCAGTCAACTGGATCTCCATATTCAGTCTACAGGCAACCACAAGCCGATGCTGACAGCTGCGTCCAAGAAGACAATTGCCTGCTTAGTCCAGCAGGTGCTGTATGTCGCAATCAAGCCAAGTCTGGCGTAGCTTCCCACTATACCAGGTATCGCCAGCCGTACACCAGCCGGGCGCCAGCTGACAAAGGTAATGCCTAATGGTGAGTGTTGAACTAATTGCCAGATTGTACTCTGCAGCTCAGCGATTGCGTTTTGCCAGATGTTCCAGCACCACTCGTCACCTTGAATTTGAAAAATTATTTCACTACTAGTACATGTATGAGCCAAATTGTAGCTGTGTCACCTCTCCACCCACTTTTGTACCAACCTGCTGCACTAGATATTCCAAGGGATGCATCGGATTTCCTATCTCATATTTTACTTTTAATGCCTTTAAAATGCATTTCTGTGTTGCCATAGTTACTGTCATAGTGGTTGTGCAGGACCTTCTAAAGCAAGTGGTGGATCCAAATGTCAGCACAATCTGGAACCCCTCAGCTTGATGTCACCTATTCTCATGATGTCCCCCTCCCTCCCCCCACACACAGTGACATACAAGTCGTACACGCAAAAGGTGTGGTTGGACTGGATATCCTGTGGATTTCAGCTCATGGTTCGACCAGTCAGTACAGGTTTGTCCCAATTGACTGCTGATCTCATGAAATACATGTACAAATTCTAAACTCGCAAGGTTCCATTGTCAATAACACTGCCATTCTGGCTAAACAGAAAGCACTAAAACAAAACGCGGATAATATTCAAGCTTCGCCACAGCGTCCTACTAATTCCGGAAGTTCTCCGGACGTTTGATACCAGTATCTACGTAGTCAAGGAAATCAAAGAGAAAATTTGTATGCAGTATGCAGCTCGGTTAAACGTAGGGTTAAGTCTCAATTTAACAGTGTACATCAGAATCCTGCAAATAATGACGTTCGAATTACGGAAAGTCTTGGCTGGTTAAGGCTATCGCAGCGTAGAATATAGAGAGTGCAATTGTTCGCTTGAGTACAAACACCACACGTTGACGCACGTGTACTCCTTCAAGTTTCAAATAAACGTCAGTGGCAGGTTCTGGAACTCCTCAACGGATGATGAGGTTGACATTGAGCCGCCGTTTTCCTTCTTGCGCTTGCTAAGAGAACCACTCTGTCCGGGCTGAAGCGGGTCATCATCTTCATCACAGGTCTCGGCGTGGTTCTTTCGCTTTGCTGGTGATATCGACACACCTGAGCAGCAGCTATGGCAGTCTGACTTGTCATGTTTGTCCTCTGCTGTTGCCCTCGAAGATATGCATGGCTGGTCGCAGCTCTCTTCGGCCTCCTCTGGTAGAGAGTATGCCACGGAGAGTCTGCTTTTGGTGATGCCTGGTGAGTTTATGGAAGTCATTGATGCAGACGGTGCCAGTTGCTGTTGGGTTAAGAGAGCAACACAATTATATTCTTTGCCAGTGGTTTGTCACACCTCTCCCAAAGCCCATCTCTCTCTCTCCTCTCTCTCTCTCTCTCTCTCTTTCTTTCTCTCTCTCTCTCTCTCTCTCTCTCTCTCTCTCTCTCTCTCTCTCTCTCTCTCTCTCTCTCTCTCTCTCTCTCTCTCTCTCTCCCTCTCTCGATCGAACACACACACACTCACCCCCCCCCCAACACACACACGCACAGCTTAGTTCGACCTTAGGTACCCAACAGCAGGGGTGATGATAGTGATACTACAACAGTATAGCAACTTGTGCTGGGATTGTACCATTCAACAGTTTTCAAGGCTTGAGAACTGACCAGCACTATACGGCGTTTTCCGCCAAGCAAATTCCTACTTTTGGTATTCATCCAACCACACAACAGCGCATACTTCCAGTGTTGGTAACTAGCTAGGTGAATGAAAGAAAGAGAAGGAGAATTAAGGCATGCACATATACGCACATGTACTATCTGTCTCTCTCTGTCTCTTTTTCTCTCTGTCCCTGTCCCTCTCTCTCTCTCCTCTCTCTCCTCTCTCTCTCCCCCCCCCTCTCTCTCTCTCTCTCTCTCTCTCTCTCTCTCTCCCCTCTCTCTCTCTCTCTCTCTCTCTCTCTCTCTCTCTCTCTCTCTCTCTCTCTCTCTCTCTCTCTCTCTCTCTCCCCCCCTCTCTCTCTCTCTCTCTCTCTCTCTCTCTCTCTCTCTCTCTCTCTCTCTCTCTCTCTCTCTCTCACCCCCCCCCCCCCCGCCTCTCTCTCTCCCTCTCTCACACACACGGTGCAATTCATTCATACAATTGACATTAAACCAATAAGCTCACAGGTGAGTCGGTGACGAAACTGACTGAATCCACAACCATGTGCCGACGAGAGGGCAGATTGGATGGCGGTGCATAGGACCTCCGTAACCTGCACATACACACAGTAACATGGACACAGTCGCATACATGTACACACACAATCAAATACCCATACAGTCCACATACACACACACATGCAGTCACATGTGCATCCACATGCATGCCCATGCATTCACATTGACATTCACACGCACACAGTCACCGCGGCATCCCCATATCCACATGCAAACCCATGCATTCACATGCATACCCATACATTCGCATGCATACCCATACATTCGCATGCACACCCATACACACCCATACACTCACATCCACAGCACATGCACATGCACCACAGAGTCACATGCACACCCAAACACTTACACTCCAGGCATACATAACTGTTACATGCAAACATACCACTGTGCCTGACAGGTCTCCAAGGAAAAAGGAGACACACTTTACCAAGTCTTCCCTCTCCGACACACCACCTCGTCCACTAACTGTTTCCATGACCAATTCACAATTGTTCCTTAAAGTCGAGGGAATGGAAAAAGGAAAAAATATGATGAAAAATTGACTGTCACCACCAGGAATCGAACCAGGGACCTTCGCTTGCGGCCAGCGATGCTCAGACCACTGAGCTAAGGTGTAGCTGTCATCCCAGCAGATTGCATAGCCTTATCTCTTGAACACAGCCTGCTCTTTTCTAATGTCAAATATCGCTCCAGCCCACGTGTGAGGTCCCCTCCCCCCTCCCACCTTGGATGCACAGACATCGCGACGGTGTGTATTGGCTTACCCTGTACGACGTGGCGTCAGGCCTTCCAAGCGGTGTACCTGGTGCGAGAAAACACGAGTCACCTTCCTTGCTTTGTGCCTGGCACCCCTGCACCAAAGCACGAATGGAAAAAAGATCACAGTTTGACAGGACACAACCCCAAGCTGAACATAGAGAATAACAACAGATGGAACTGTAAAACACACGTGATATGTACCATTGCGATCAGTGTATATCGTCCTAACACTTCCCATCCAGGATCATGCAATGTGACTTGAGGTGAACTGAAATCAACTGGCATGACTTACTTGATGGCCTTAGTAAGGCTCTTGTTCGGCGTAGAGAAGGAGTCTGTCATGTTGACATCGTAAGAGAAAGGCAGGAGCTCCGTGCTCACCACTTGCAGGAAATTGCTCTGCACACAGAGAAGCAGAAGAATTAGAGTCGAGTGACATGTTCCTACCTCTGTCGAGAACGGTAGGGGAAGACAGACTCATCAGACTCATTCTCATACCACAGTTTCCTTTCTAAAAACTTCACCTTCAACCATAATCAAAACTTGCCAACCACAACCGTATGTGTGTGTGTGCGTGCGTGCATCATGCAAGCGCGGATCATGCGGAATGCAATGATGCAACTACAAGAAAACAAATCTCGGCAGCTAGCAACGAGTGCATTCAGAGAAGAAGAAAACAAGTTCAGATTCAAGTAGTTTGTGATGAGCAGCAGAGACAAACATGCAGGAGAGTATAATTATATGATGAGATGGAGGCGACATTGGGAATACTCGGATTCACAATGTACGCGTGCCATCAGCTGGGTAATCAGAGTCGTCGTTGGACATCGTAAGTAGTCTTCATGATGTGGTGACATTCATGACATTCCCGACAACGAAAGTTATCTTACCCACTCTGCGATACGCTCACGGGCCTTCTCTGCTGCTTTGCGATTTGCCCGCCTAGGCTGGAACATGGTTGGAGCAGCTTCGTCCGCCATTGCCTGTTCCATAGCCGTCGCCGGTGCCGGGCGGTGTTCCATATCACCAGCCTCCACTGCTCCGACGTCATCCACAACGTGCAGCTCGAGCGGATAGAGCTTGCTGATCGGTCTCGACAACACTGCCTTCGATTTAGCCGTCTTCAGCTTGACAGCTCTGACTTGGCCATCGACTCCAGGTAAGATTTCTACCACTCTGCCGAGTCTCCAACTTCCACGTGGCTGGCCGGTCTCTTGGATTACGACCACTTCTCCGACTGTTGGTGTCCGAGAGATGCTACTCTGTGACTGTCGGTGTTGACTCATTGATGCTTCGCGCAGAGCAGGGAGGTATTCATCTTCCCACACCTTCCATGCTACATCCAGTTGTATCTGTTGCCGTTTCCACATCCTCGTGACCTTGGCTGCTGGTGTCTCCGGACCGTCCTCCTCGTCGCTGTCCGTCTGAAAACCGGTTGCCGTTCTTCCTCCACAGAGGAAATGTGACGGTGTCAGGGGTGAGAATGAGGACACATCGTCGTCGTCAACATATGTGAGCGGCCTCGTATTGATCATGCCTTCCACTTCGGCTGTCAGGGTTGCGAGCTGGTCTAGAGTCAGGAGGCACCTTCCAAGACTCTTCCTCAAGGCTCTCTTGACAATGCTCACCAGCCTCTCGTACACACCGCCCTTCCATGGCGCAAACTCTGTTGTGAAGCTCCATTCGATATTCTCCGTTGAGAGATACGATAGCAGGTCTGGGTTGGCAAGAATCAGCTTCAGATGATTGTCTAGGACAGAGCGTACCAACTTGAACTGGGGTGCGTTGTCACACACAATAGACTTTGGCTTGCCTCGTCTCGCTGCGAACCGTCTCATGCTGTTCAAGAAGGCTGCTGCAGATAGGCCAGAGACTATGTCCAGGTGTACAGCTCGTGTGGTTAGGCAGGTTACTAGGTTGATCCATACCTTGCCTTTCTCCGTGCCGGTGCGGATCAATAGCGGTCCGAGGTAGTCAAGACCAACGTACGTGAATGGAAGTGCTCTGGTAATCCGTTCCTTGGGCCATGGGGGCATGGACGGCAACTTGAACGGACGCCCTTCGTGTCTTCGGCAAACCGAGCACTGATCCAGGATACGGCGAACGATAGCACGGCCACGTATGATCCAGAACTCTTGCCTTGTCTGGGCCAGGGTGTGTCGAACACCTGCATGCAGAAGCCGTCCATGGACTTCGCTGATGACATGCTTCGTGAACGCGTGATACGTTGGTAGCAGCTTCGGTAGTTTCTGGTCAGTTGGTAGTTCAGCGTTGCTCAGTCTTCCGGCGCATCGCAGTATGCCGTTGTCGTCGATCACAACACCAAGGTTAGCAACTGAACTGTGCTTGGCATTGGTCTTGATAGCTTTGAAGATGTCAGGGAAGGCCTCGCGTTGTACCATTCGAGTCCACCAATCTCGCGCAGCCTGTATGTCTTGTGACACGATGCCGTAGCTGTTGCTGATCTGAGAGAGACGTGGTGAGTTGGGACGCAGTTTCTTCAGGAACTTCATGCACAGAGCAGTGATTCTCAGGACCTTCCTCAAACTGCTTGCTCTCGTAAGCACGCTGCCGAGACCAGATGGAATGGTGTGTGGACTAGGTTGGTCAGTAGCACGATCGCTGCCACCAGTCACCAGGCTTGCGGTATGAAGCGTTGGTGCTTGCTCCTCCTTGCTGGCTAGGTCGGATTCGTCAGCTGAGAGTGTGAGGTCCTCGTCTGGCCAGTGATCTGATGTGGTACGTAACCAGTCCGGACCGTGCCACCATGACTCCTGAAGATCGGCCACCAAACCGCCTCGGCTAGCGACATCAGCAGGGTTGCACTCTCCAGGAACATGGCGGAAGGACAAGAACTCGCCGCAAGTACGAATCTCTGACACACGGTTGGCCACGAATACGGACAGTGGCTTGGATGATTTGATCCAATGCAGAACACAACGCGCGTCCGTCCATAGGGTGATGCTGGTAAGTGGGAGATCGAGTTCATCTTTGCAGAATCGGGCTGCCCGTGAACCAATCGTCACGCCAAGTAGTTCCAGCCGTGGCAGGGTAAGACCGTTAGGCTTGCCGTCCTTGGACTTCAGCGGTGCAAGACGTGTCTTGCCGAAGAGGAGCTCACAGGTTGTCATCATGGCTATGGTTGTGCGGAGGTAGACCACAGTTGCAAAGCCCAGTTGTGACGCATCGGTGAAGACGTGTAGCTGGTAGGTAGCATCGGTTCCATTAGCAATTGGGTTGATTTGCCTGGGGAACGATAACGAGCTGACCTCGCTCGAGGCTGCATGGAGGGTCAGCCAGGTGTCCAGTAGGTGTCCAGTCAAGACAGTGTCCCAGTCCATACCAGCTTGCCACAGAGAGCGTAAGAAGACCTTGATACGAAATGTGACCGGAGCAACCAGTCCCAATGGATCGTACAATGATGCAGCATACTTCAGGACAGCGCGCTTAGTCCAAACCGGGTCGGTGCTGGGTTGGGTTCGAGGACAAGCGAGCTGTAGACTGTCATCCTTGGTGTGCCACGTGATTCCAAGAACGTTGACACTGTCGCCCTGTGCCCTTTCCTTGGCATCCATAGCTGTCGTAGCGTGGCTGTTGTTAGATGCCCACTCACGTAGCCGCATGGACGAGCGAGAGAATACGGATGTAGTTCGGTTGCACATATCGTACCCTTCTTCCGGGGTGTCGACACCGATGAATACGTTATCCACGTAGGTATTGCGGGACACTAAGCGACCGACATCCGCATCTTCATCATTTGCTAGATGGTGTTGGATTGTTGCCGCTAGCAGAAATGGACTGCTCACGATGCCGAACGGTACTCTCCGAAACCGATAGACCGCGATGTTGTCCGGAGTTGCTGTGGGATTAGTTGGATCGCGATACCATAGGAAGCGTGTCACGTCCCGGTCTGGCGGCCAGATGTCAAGTTGCAAGAATGCCTTCTCGATATCGGCTACCAGCAGAATGGGTGTGATGCGGAGTCGCATAAGAACTCCGGCAAGGTTGGGGAGCAACACGGGTCCACGTAGCAGACAGTTGTTCAAGCTCTTGTTGTGACGCCGTGCCTTGGCCGAGGCATCATAAACGACACGCAACTTGGTCGTCGTCTTCGTTGGAGTTAGAACTGGCTGGTGGGGTAGATAATGGAGTTGCGGACCAGTGACAGAATCCGGTGTCATCTGCTCAATGATGCCCATGTCGGCTTGCTGCTGGATCACCTTGTCATACTGCTCAAGTAGTGACGAGTCGGTGCTTAGCCGCCGCGATAGAGTCCGGAACCGGCCCAACGTCAATCCGTAGTTGTCCGGGAGAAACTGCTGCTGGCCGTTCCATGGCCAGCGAACGATGTAGCGATTATCGGTGCACTCCACTGTTGAGTGGAAATGTTGCAAGGCTACGTCATCGTCTTTCACGGGAGACGGGTGCTCTATCCCAAGCGTTTCGAGGCTCCACAAATCCGGAATGGACTGCTTAAGAGGCAGAACCTCCTCGTGTGAAACGTCGGCTGCGGCTGCGATCAGAGTGGTTGCCGGTAGGGCAGTGGTGGGAGAGGTGTCCGTCTTGCCGGTGACCACGTAGCCGAGGGAGGTTGGCAGAAGGTTGAGGCCTGATGGTAGAGGTTGCACATGGCCCTGCACGAAGTCCCACAGATAATCAGACCCAATGAGTATGTCGATCTTTAGCCGTTCATCTTCGGCGTTAATCGCATCAGCTAACTGGTTGTCGTGTTGCAGTTGCTGCAAGGTCGTGATGTCGGGGTGTGCAACCGCAGGACGGAGAACCGGGTTTGTGATGTGCGGTAAGACGCTGCCTTCGATGGCCTTCGTTGTACCATCCTTGAGATGAATGAACAGGTCGGAGATCGGTACCTGTGCTGTGTGGTGTTTGGTGGCACCAAAGGTTGACACGGACAGCCATTCATGGCGAGTATGGCGCAGGGAGAGCTGCCTTGCCAAAGCCTCCGTGAAGTACGTGCGATGGCTGCCTGAATCAAGAAGAACGCGAGCGGTGGTGATTGTACCATTGTTGCCTTGCACATTCGTTGTGGCGGTTTGGAGTGTGACAGTTGATCCTGTTGCTTGCAGGAGACACGATGACTGGTCCGAAGCAACTGTCTGGTCCGAAGCAACTGTCTGGTCCGAAGCAACTGCCTGACCTGGAACCTGAGTGGGTGTGCACGTAGCGGTTGTAGTGTCAGAAGCTGCCACCGCTGCCGTGGAAGATGAACCGTCAGCTCGTCGGGTGGAATGCGAACCTACACCAGATGGCTGGCGACTCTGCGAGCAGATGGTATGGTGATGGTGACTTGGGCGCTTGCACATCCGGCAGGTCTGTGTTTGCCGTCGGTAACATTCCTGGCTGCGGTGACCGGAACCCAAGCAAATAAAGCAACGACGTAGCTCCATTAATCGTTGTTTCCTGGCAGCAGAAGATGTGTAGCGTGAGCAATCGTTGTCCATATGTTGGCCATCGCAGAATATGCAACCACGACGGGAACGTTGTGGTCGTCCTTGGGTATCAGGGTGAGCTGCCAGTGCATCCGCTGTGCTAAAGAGTTGCTTTGGCTGCACTCCAACAGCGTCAGGTTTGTTCGGAGGGCCTTGGCCAGTCCGCTGGCGGAGTTGCTCTTGTAGAGTTGTGTACTTGGCCATATACTCTCGTAGAGTGGTTAGTTTCCAGGGCTGGCCGGCGTTGCTGATACCACGCCACTCCTCAAACTTGGTGGCAACCTCGAGTGGAACCTTGCCCCACAGCTTTTGGCACAGGAGACGTTGATCTGCCAACTTCTCTCCCTGTGTTTCCAGCTGTCGAAGGAGACACTCCACAGTTTCGAAACTTCGATGGATCTCCATGGGCCTGTTGGGTGGTGCCGGTAGTGCTTCCAAACGGCTGTACAGGGATGCAATGATGATCTCCGCTGAACCATACTTCGTCTTCAACAGATCCTTGACGGTGGTATAGTTTTCACTTGTCAATGAGATGCCCGCTATGGCCTTCGCCGCATCGCCGGAAAGGCAAGATTTCAGGTATGAGAACTTGCTGACATCCGCAATGGGCTGGTTGTCGATGGAAGACTGGAATCGCTCCCAAAACTCTGGCCACTCAATCACCTTGCCAGAAAAGGACGGTAGAGTCAGCTTTGGCAGCTGGACGTTGAGGCGTGATGGCTGTGGGGCAGTACTGAGGCCAGCTGCCGCGGTTGCAGCGTGGGCTGCCGCTAATGCCATGGCCTGTATCATGTCCGGGGAATTGGTTGGTGTCGGGACAGTTGGCTGGGCCTGTGTTGTATCCGTATGCTGAGCCTGAGCCACAGGGTTCTGAGTAGTAGCACTGATGTCCGTGCCTGTGGACATTGTGCTACGCCTTGCCTCCACACCCGTGCTAGGGCTGTCCAGTCTGCCTGCAGCAGATTCCGTGTCGCCCGTGCCTGTTGCTGGCAATTCCTTTGATTCCAGCAGTTCGCCCGTGGGCCTGTCCGTCCCATCACTGTCCACGACCACTACCTCCTGTGTTGTATCGTGCCGGGTGGCCTTCTGGGGTGTTGCTGCCTCTGCAGCAAGCTCCGTCACCACTGGTGAATGTGTCCCTACCCCTCTATAGTCGAGTAGTGCACGTGCGTCCGACACACTTGTGCATTCGTGGTCAAAGCCATCATCCCAGGCTTCCAAATCAATTAGTGCGTCTTCCACACGCTCGTCTGCCTCGCAGTTCTCCAGCAGGGTACCAATCTGCTCGGACAGGTCGTTCACTGTGTCAATCAAGGGTAGGATTTTCTCAACATCACTCTGAAGTGACAACAGACTAACGAATTTCTCCTCCGTTTTACGGAGTTCATGTTCGATCCTCCTCCTTACTCGCGTCACCCTTCCCTTGGCCCTGCCTCGCTTCTTGACTAGGTCGTTGTAAACCACTTGGTCCAGGACGTGAGATGTGCTTTGCTTCTCAGTCGTCTGATCCAAGGACTCCTCTCCATCGTTCGTTGTTGTCTGTTCAACCTCTCCGTCCATCGTAAAAAAACGAAAGTTGTTGGACGCGTTGGTTCCAAATCCTGGTCACAGCACCATGTCGAGAACGGTAGGGGAAGACAGACTCATCAGACTCATTCTCATACCACAGTTTCCTTTCTAAAAACTTCACCTTCAACCATAATCAAAACTTGCCAACCACAACCGTATGTGTGTGTGTGCGTGCGTGCATCATGCAAGCGCGGATCATGCGGAATGCAATGATGCAACTACAAGAAAACAAATCTCGGCAGCTAGCAACGAGTGCATTCAGAGAAGAAGAAAACAAGTTCAGATTCAAGTAGTTTGTGATGAGCAGCAGAGACAAACATGCAGGAGAGTATAATTATATGATGAGATGGAGGCGACATTGGGAATACTCGGATTCACAATGTACGCGTGCCATCAGCTGGGTAATCAGAGTCGTCGTTGGACATCGTAAGTAGTCTTCATGATGTGGTGACATTCATGACAACCTCTTCAGAGATATGAATTTACCTTAATGACATGGACACTGATTCTAAAAAGCCTTGATTTGTTCACAGGCACACATCCACCCCAATCCCTATGGCAGGTACCGTATCTGCAGCGTTATACTGTGGGTAATTTTTCTGGGGGACCCCGAGCGATTTCCAAGCCAGGACAATTTTGAAGTGACAAAATCCAGCAACCGGAGCCGTAAATCAGAGGGAAGCCGTAGGGCATCATTGCTGAACTCCGGAATAGAATTCTCTGGCGAGGCTACAGTCCAGTAAAAACACTCCCGTCACTAAAGCTTGCTAAGATTAGATAAATTCGAAATCACCCGACTTACAGTAGTATCCAAGACAGTATAAAATGCTGTGCATCACTTTTCATCAAAATTTGTACAATGTATGGCACGTTTGACACCATGCATTTCATAGTCACACTCTGTGGGATACTGAACCTGAAGAGGGTAAGCAAAGTGAGCATTATACCGGCACCCGGAGAGTCGCCCTAAGATCTCCATGAGCATGAGTTGCATCATACCCAGAGCCAGTGGTATCTTGTCTTCTATGTGTACTCTGAGAATTATGACAACTGATTTTGTCAACCATAGCACAGCATGTCTTCCATAATTCGCCATGTGACGCACACGGGTATGAAGCAGATCGCAGTTTAGTGTCCATGTCTGTACTCTGCGTCAGTCAAATCCAGTCCTGGCGATCAGAATGTTGCATTTTATCTTGTAAAGACCCTATTTCATGGCTTGAGTCGTAAGGCAACGGCTGAAATCAGGTGTAGACAAAGGACAAAGGAAACTCACCGAATTGCTCCCACTGCAGTCCGCCCTGGCTTTGAGCAGGGTTTCCGTAACGCTCTCCAGAGCTGACAGTGGCGATTGGTTACTACCCGGCATCACCTTCAAGATAATCCACTGTTCTTGAGATGGCGTGGAGCTCGTCACTCCGATTCCCAGGATATTCGTCTTTGTGGAGTCTGAACCAGATAGACCAGATAGACCAGATAGACCAGATAGACCAGATAGACCAGATAGGCCAGATAGACCAGATAGACCAGATAGACCAGATAGACCAGATAGACCAGATAGACCAGATAGACCAGATAGACCAGATAGACCAGATAGACCAGATAGACCAGATAGACCAGATAGACCAGATAGACCAGATAGGCCAGATAGGCCAGATAGACCAGATAGACCAGATAGACCAGATAGACCAGATAGACCAGATAGACCAGATAGACCAGATAGACCAGATAGACCAGATAGACCAGATAGACCAGATAGACCAGATAGACCAGATAGACCAGATAGACCAGATAGACCAGATAGACCAGATAGACCAGATAGACCAGATAGACCAGATAGACCAGATAGACCAGATAGACCAGATAGACCAGATAGACCAGATAGACCAGATAGACCAGATAGACCAGATAGACCAGATAGACCAGATAGACCAGATAGACCAGATAGACCAGATAGACCAGATAGACCAGATAGACCAGATAGACCAGATAGACCAGATAGGCCAGATAGACCAGATCACTAGACCAGATAGACCAGATAGACCAGATAGACCAGATAGACCAGATAGACCAGATAGACCAGATAGACCAGATAGACCAGATAGACCAGATAGACCAGATAGACCAGATAGACCAGATAGACCAGATAGACCAGATAGACCAGACCTAGACCAGATAGACCAGATAGACCAGATAGACCAGATAGACCAGATAGACCAGATAGGACCAGATAGACCAGATAGACCAGATAGACCAGATAGACCAGATAGACCAGATAGACCAGATAGACCAGATAGACCAGATAGACCAGATAGACCAGATAGACCAGATAGACCAGATAGACCAGATAGACCAGATAGACCAGATAGACCAGATAGACCAGATAGACCAGATAGACCAGATAGACCAGATAGACCAGATAGACCAGATAGACCAGATAGACCAGATAGACCAGATAGACCAGATAGACCAGATAGACCAGATAGACCAGATAGACCAGATAGACCAGATAGACCAGATAGACCAGATAGACCAGATAGACCAGATAGACCAGATAGACCAGATAGACCAGATAGACCAGATAGACCAGATAGACCAGATAGACCAGATAGACCAGATAGACCAGATAGACCAGATAGACCAGATAGACCAGATAGACCAGATAGACCAGATAGACCAGATAGACCAGATAGACCAGATAGACCAGATAGACCAGATAGACCAGATAGACCAGATAGACCAGATAGACCAGATAGACCAGATAGACCAGATAGACCAGATAGACCAGATAGACCAGATAGACCAGATAGACCAGATAGACCAGATAGACCAGATAGACCAGATAGACCAGATAGACCAGATAGACCAGATAGACCAGATAGACCAGATAGACCAGATAGACCAGATAGACCAGATAGACCAGATAGACCAGATAGACCAGATAGACCAGATAGACCAGATAGACCAGATAGACCAGATAGACCAGATAGACCAGATAGACCAGATAGACCAGATAGACCAGATAGACCAGATAGACCAGATAGACCAGATAGACCAGATAGACCAGATAGACCAGATAGACCAGATAGACCAGATAGACCAGATAGACCAGATAGACCAGATAGACCAGATAGACCAGATAGACCAGATAGACCAGATAGACCAGATAGACCAGATAGGCCAGATAGACCAGATAGAACCCCAGATAGACCAGATAGACCAGATAGGCGATAGGACCAGATAGACCAGATAGACCAGATAGACCAGATAGACCAGATAGACCAGATAGACCAGATAGACCAGATAGACCAGATAGACCAGATAGACCAGATAGACCAGATAGACCAGATAGACCAGATAGACCAGATAGACCAGATAGACCAGATAGACCAGATAGACCAGATAGACCAGATAGACCAGATAGACCAGATAGACCAGATAGACCAGATAGACCAGATAGACCAGATAGACCAGATAGACCAGATAGACCAGATAGACCAGATAGACCAGATAGACCAGATAGACCAGATAGACCAGATAGACCAGATAGACCAGATAGACCAGATAGACCAGATAGACCAGATAGACCAGATAGACCAGATAGACCAGATAGACCAGATAGACCAGATAGACCAGATAGACCAGATAGACCAGATAGACCAGATAGACCAGATAGACCAGATAGACCAGATAGACCAGATAGACCAGATAGACCAGATAGACCAGATAGACCAGATAGACCAGATAGACCAGATAGGACCAGATAGACCAGAAGACCAGATAGACCAGATAGACCAGATAGACCAGATAGACCAGATAGACCAGATAGACCAGATAGACCAG
>NC_088644.1:4175282-4322782 GCF_964019385.1 Sycon ciliatum
AACACAAAACTAACTGGCGATGAGATACAACTACCCATAAACTGACCATAGTTGCTTCGGACATGGCAAAGAAAGTTGTAGCTGTCTCCTTACCATTGTATTCTTCTCGCTGGCCTTGAAGCCCATGAAACACACCGATACACCCGACATGCTGAGTGAGTAGATGGGACGCCGTGTCAGAGGCAATTCCTTTAGCAGGGAACATCAAAACCAAAGAACACGGCTGTCTCGTTTGCCTCGCATGTAGTTCACCGCAGATCATCACAATTCAACATTGCATACAAAAGAGCAATGTTTCATAAAGTCAGTTAACCATCGCACACCCCCGCCAACAAATTAATAATAGACGCCCAAAAAGGGACTTGAACCCTTGGCCCTCAGATCAAAAGTCTGATGCTCTACCAACTGAGCTAACCAGGCAGCTACATCACCACGTTACTTGCGTGCGTTCTGGCAGGTAACTAGTTGAAACTACATGTGAGTGCAGGGAGCAACGCCATCTGAGTGAAACTGGCAGCTGGTAACTTAGTACACTGATGACTTTTAGCCTTCTGCAGAGGCAGGCCAAATTTGAACGCATGCAAGCTCCCACACTCCATCCCATTCACTTTGTATCTACATGAAGCAGGTACATCTGCAATAGTCTTTGGTGGATGGCAAGGATCAGGGTAGGGACTTCAATCGAAAAACCAAATTTGCGAGTTTTGCATAAAACGCTAATTTTTCTAAACCGGGAAGATGTGAGAAACAACCTGTGAAAATTTGAACCCAAAATTCCAAGGCAATCCAGAGTTATAGTCGATTGAAGATCGGAAAACGGGGGAGAAAGTAGTCACAGAAGTAAATGCAAGTATGTATGTGAGCCGTGTGGTTTCCGTCCAGCACTGCACTATCTGGTACATATAAGGCGAAACAGGATGTGTGCATGCCATGCAGTGTGCACGCATGCCGTGCGTGCCTGCTTGCACAAGGCACACGTTTTCACCGTCACTGCTTCTACAGTGTGCGCGCAGTTCACTCGATTTTTTTCGTCTACCACCAGGAAATCGCCGTGGGCTGGTTTCTGTGATCATCTTCCTCCTACCGCGATAACGCGCGAGCCTCAATGGTCTAGAATCCTCTTGGTTTAGGCTAATTCGAGGCCGCTGAACACGAAAATCGGGTGTTCCTCGCGGGGCCGAGTACGGATCTGGTCGAAATTAGTACTTCGAAGTGCATCCGCGCCAAGCGCGGAGGCATTATTTTTGGAAGCATGGCATGTGTGGCACCATTGGAAAGGTAATGACCTCAGCTACCTAAAAATAGCATCGACAAGGCCAAAAAGGCCGCGGGAGAAGATACTCGGGCCTCGAACTGCATCTCGAACTGCAGTCACGAGGCGCCCATTCACTTTGTACAGGCGAGCTGTGACTGCACTTTTCGCTTTTCTGTGACCGGAACTGAACTCCCTAATCAGGGACTCTTTTACCATCTAAAAGGACACGACACGGGTGACCGGAGCGTGAAACGGTGTGGGATTTGCTCCTGGGCCGCCTGGTCTAGTCGTCCTGGAGGCACGGTCAACTTAGACACCTCACATATTGCATTGTTGTTCGAAGCCACAATTGGGGTCAGCAGGACAACGCTGTGATCACGACCGTGACCTGCAAAGACCACATGTGACTCCCGCGGGATTTTCAAATCCGGGGTCGAAACGCACATCATTCCGGGCACTATGGTCTCGTGTTATCTCCCTAGATGCTCAGACTCCCTGCATGGTATGGACTAACGGGTAACAGGTTACAGGGTAGGTACTCACCACCTTAGCAGCTGCACAGTAGTGAAGACATGGCGGTCCCAGGATCCTGCAATCATCAGCCAAAATGTCACATAAATGAAGGGTTACAATTTACAGCCACTGGAATCTCGATAAATGTTTCCAGTGCAGTTAATTTGTAACATGGAAAAATGTGGGCACAAGTTATGCGATCGAGTCCACCAACTAAACCAGATTTGGAACAGTCAGACGTGCACAATCACAAAATTGACAAGGAGTACTGAGATATTCCACGGCATGAAAGTCAACTTGAGCACTTCTGAGTTCTTAGTGCAGTAATTGTTAGGGATACGGGTGGGTGATATTTCCCAGGGGTTTTATGGCATTTCCCTGGGTTTCTTAGTCATTTTCCAGGGTTTCCTTGGTATTTCCTGGGTTTCTTTTGGAAAATGTCATGTGAGCTTTAGGCTGGGTAGGCGGCTCACCATCAAAACAATAGTGGGAGTCTCCCATACTATATGATCATGCCGAAATGCCACAGATGATTGACGCCGGTCGACTCACCGAACACGGCTGCTCTTCAGCGCTCTCACTCTGGCCCAAAGCTTGTCGAACAGCGGCCCGTCAAACTCGCCGCAGATGAACGCCAGATTGCAGCCACTCGGCACGCAGTCCGGTATTGCTGGCTCGTTTGTGTAGGCAATAGACAAACCTAGTGCCTGGTGTAACACAACACATGACATAGAATACAGGAGACTATTCATCAGATTGTAACTACAGTGGAACATTCATAAGACATACCCAAATGAAACCACTGTGTAGTGAAGACCAAGCTAAATTGTGGTGGTCAGTTCTTCAACGCCGTGATTAGAAGCTGCGGACTAGTGCCAAGGTGATTTGGTTCTGCTATAGCATCGCCACTATAGTCTCTGGGGGATATTGGCATCTATGGTCTAAACGGTCTGATGTGTGTGTGTGTGTGTGTATGTCTGTGTGTGCGCGCATGCGTGTGTGTGTGTATGTGTGTGTGTGTGTGTGTGTGTGTGTAGTCGCTTCAGACTTTTCATCGTGTTGCATCCTCGTTTGGTTTGTCCGTAAGTTCGTCGAAAACACAATTCATGGTAGTTGGTGTTGGTATTTCCCCGGAGGACAGGATGCCGATGGACATGGGTGGCGACAGCATTTCGTATGTTGAATCGTTTGTGTACTTGGGCTCCCTCATCACGCCAGACACCCGATCCTCACCTGACATCCAGCGACGGATTGCCAATGCGGCAAAGGCGTTTGGCTGCCTCCTACCAGTGTTCCGGGATGCCAGCTTGACGGTGGCAACAAAGCGTCATTTGTACACAGCCTGTGTTCTGTCGGTTTTACTCTACGGTGCTGAGTCATGGGCTCCGCTTCGGCACGACTTGGATCTGCTGGACAACTTTCACCACCGGTGCATTCGCTCCATCTTATGTGTATCTCGGCGTCAGCAATGGGAGGATAAAATCTCATCGGCAACGCTCCGTGCGCGCTGGGGTGACACTACACCGGTGTCAGACCTTGTTCGGCGTCGGCGGTTGGAATGGCTCGGACACGTCGCGCGCATGCCTGCAGACCGTGCTCCCGCCCAGATTTTGTTTGGAAGGTTGAGTGGTCGTCGCCCTCCTTGTGGTCCCCGGCGGCGCTGGAAAGACGTTGTCCAAAGAGACATGAAGGCAGCTGGCGTGGATTCCTGGTTTCAGAATGCCCAAGACCGGCAGAACTGGAGGATGTTCCTTGCTGAGCCACCACCGCACACAGATGATTCGCCACCTTTGCGCTGCTTGCTGTGTGCCAGAGACTTCCGCCGCCGTAACGACATGGCCCGACACAAGTGCATTGCCCAGCGGAAGTTGCCTGTGTCACAACAGAAGGGTGCCAGGCAATGTATGAAGTGCATGCGGTGGTTGAGGAGCGCTGGAGGACTGGCTGTGCATCGCTGTCCTGTGTCCACGGATGTCCCCACTGTATCTATTCGCCATGAATCTGACTCTTTTCGATGTGATTTTTGTCGCCGCTCTTTCCGCTCCCGTTCTGTTTGAGCCGTCATCACTGTGACCGTGCGAAACGGATGTCACGTGCAGCCAGGAACAACTGCCGTCATGAATGCGAGCATTGCGAAAGACGGTTCTCAAGGCCACAGGACTTGCAACGCCATGCCAAATATTGTTGACTTTGCGATTTCTCAGGCTCTCTTCTCTTCTCTCTTCTTGTCGTTGTCTCCCGCTTCTGGGAGCGGCGTGGCCCGATAGGGTAGCTGTACATAGTAGTAGTAGTAGTGTGTGTGTGTGTGTGTGTGTGTGTGTGTGTGTGTGTGTGTGTGTGTGTGTGTGTGTGTGTGTGTGTGCGTGTGTGTGTGTGCGTGTGCTGTGTGGTGGATACCAGGCTAGAAAATAGTGGCGGTCAATTCATCAGCATTGCAAGCTGTTGAATGGTGTAATCCCAGCACAAGTTGCTATGTCTAACATAGCTGTTCGCTATCATCGCTTCGCGATGGGCATGTCTGAGGTCTGAGGTGTGTGTGTGTTGCTACCATCGCCTCCGGCGATGGGCATCAAAAGGTCAAAGGTGTGTGTATGCATGTTTGTGTGTTTGTATATGTGCATGCACGTGCGCGTGCCCATTCCGATTTAGCAACTCACACTGGTATCAAGTACAACCTTTTCTAAAGTTTACTCGCAAGGATAATGCAGCCAGCTCAGGGATGAGAATGGATACCCTGATGCTGTTAATCCTTTTTCTGTACCTTTTCCTTACCCACTTACTGGGGTGTGGTGAGCCCATAAGTGGGATCGTGTCCAAGTGCACTCGGAGCCTGGGGTTGAAGGAGTGTCGGCTGTTGGGCGGATCAATAGCCTATTGAGTCTTTTTTCGAGATGTCTTTTGAAGTCTCCCCTCTCCCAGGCCACAACAAGATCAGCTTCTGGCGGTACAAAGTGCTAGTACACGTATAAGTGTACGTGTATGTGTATGTATTTGTGTGCATG
Source organism: Sycon ciliatum (assembly GCF_964019385.1). Taxonomy (NCBI): domain Eukaryota; kingdom Metazoa; phylum Porifera; class Calcarea; order Leucosolenida; family Sycettidae; genus Sycon; species Sycon ciliatum. Next base: position 4,180,053 of record NC_088644.1, read on the forward strand.
TGTGTGCATGTGTGTGTGTGTGTGTGTGCACGTGTGTGAGTGTGTGTGTGTGTGTGTGCGTGTCTGTACATGTGTGTGTATGTGACGCTGCAATGATGCATGCATATGGCATTATTATTTGTGTCATACCTGTCCGCTTCTTTTCACTTCATCGTTGTTTTTGAGGTCCTCTCCAATGACACACATCCATGAATCACCCAGCAGGTCTTGGCCAATACACAAGCAACACAAGCAACACACAAGACAAGAATCATAGAACACGTTACACTGTACATGTACAACGCAGCTGTTCATGGGTAGATACTGTGCAGATAGATCCGCCAAGCACTGGTTACACTCGGAGCACTTTGTCCATGCCGCGTGCTAGCCAGGCATGAATTTCATCCCATGACATGACTAAAGCAGTTCTGCATTCAAGGACACAGCCCCCCCCCCCCTCCGTTTTCACTGTGCTTGCGAAGTGTGCGGCCCGGCATGCCTGCATTCATGGGGCAAATACATTTTGCTTGTCACCACTGGTTGCGCTTGTCCAGAACGCAGGCAGAACTACACTCATATATACAAACATACACGCACGCACACACACATATATACACACCAACTCACTGGCTCTGGCTCTCTCTCTCTCTCTCTCTCTGTCTCTCTCCTTTCCTTTCCTCTCTCAACACGCACACACACACGTTTACATGCGCATGCACGCACACTATGTAATGTTGTATTATTGACATACACCGTGCGAGCGAGGTCACAAATCTCACAATGGTGCGTGCGTATGCGAGGACTGAAGGGCACACCGTTCATCCGTCTACAGTCTACAGTCTACACCAAATGCAGTTTCAAATACATCGAGCATCAATCCGATATTTCAATGAAAACACAAGTCAGATGTTGTGGAAGAGACAGACTCAGCAATCTCTCAAACACTCACCTGGGTCTTTGCTAGCTGATGTTCCACAGTTTGCAGTCAGGGACATATCACTGCCGCTGTTGGTCATGTCACTAGGCAGTGCTGACACCGCTCCGTCCATTTTCTCCGCCGCATCGTCATCCATCACAACGAGCGATGCGAGCGCGCAAAACCTGCCGGCGAGCACTTATTCCTTGCCTATAGCTTCGTTCTCCCTCTATCTATTGGATTCGCCAGGCCAAGAGAAGGGCAGTTTGGAAGCCCACGAGCTGATAATCCTTCAGACGCAACTCATCGTGCTTATGCTAGCGGACATCTGGATCTTCTACTGGGCTCGCTGTGCTGCAACAAGTGACAAGAAACCATTACCTGGCCCTGTACTGGCCTGCAAAGAGTCGAGTCGACCATGTCCATGGTCGACAAGCCGATTCAAAATCAACCGCCGTACTGCACTGCACTGCTAGCCCGTAACCATGGTATCCATACCGCTAGCGAAACTCAAGAAAACATTTTTTGCATAAAAAGAGACGTCAAGCGCGCGCGCCGTTCGCTGGACCGGCAACCAGATAATGATAATATGACAGCAGGACCTACTACTAGTACTAGACTGTAGAAAGAAGAAGGCATGTGCAGTATGCAGTCACCATGGTCACAGACTCCGTCGGTCTTGTGACTCGAACGACGCGTGCTACACAGCTCCAGCCTTCTTCACTTCAGCTGTACGTAGCCGTGTAGATCTACATGCCATGGTGTAGGCTCAGGTTCACTCAGTTGGCATGGTCAGTCTGGCGCAGCAGTGTCAGCCTGTAAGCATGGTAAGTGTAAGGCTGTATCATGTCACGTCAGTGTGTTCGCTTTGCAAAAATACTATCTGAGTATCTCGCTCGGCTCAGGTCTCAAAGGGGATTTGCACGTCGCGTCTGAGCTGGAAGAGCTGTAGATCCACTGCACTGCCAACAACTGATACTGTGGCCCTGTGGGAGGGATTCTCGCGTCCCGTCTCAAGCAGTTTCGTAGATTGGTAGCAACGTTCTGGTTTGAAAATATTTTGGAAACAAGATAATTTTTTCTGCTCCAGATCGCCCTAGCTATTTAGACCGCGTACCGGGGTATTCGTCTCCAGTTCTAGTCTGTGCTCGCGTTCTAGTCAAACAACAATTATTATTATTTCGCTGCTAGAGTAGTTGACTGGCTCGTTAGTAGGCGGTACGGTGTGTAGGGTAGTTCGCTAGTGCCATTGGCGGCCAGCGAACATGGCTACCTCACAGAACGGTGCTGGAAAGAAAGGTGAGGGTATTTGTTGTATGTTTTCAGCGCGCTTGTGTTTGGGTCGTGACGAACAAGGACGTACATAATTATATATATTGTACATGTACGTGGAATGTTCCTATGTGTGTGAGCAGACGCCCATCAAGCGCTCACGCTGCTCGAAGAATACTCCACTCACCTGGGGGGTGACAAGAAGGCTCTGCAGAGCGCTATCAATCGTCTAATTCGCGTTTTTCGCACTCGATTGTTCCAAGCACTCCTCGGTAGGTACCAATCCTCCATTGTTTGCTCTACTTGCCGTTGAAAGAAGCGTTTGAAATTTCTGTCCCGTGTCCCTCGATGAAGGATGAGTTTGTGATTCCGTCTAGACCTTACAACGCTACGTAGCACTTGAATCACGGGATCTGATCTGAATCGAGTTTTGTGGGTGCACATACCATGCATACTTACCACGCTCTGCATGTGCCCCTGTCCGGAAGTTCCGACGTGAACTCGTGCTGTTGAGCGGGCTCTGTTCCGACTTCCCGATCGGAAGCACAATGAAAACCTATTTATCATTCTAGGTTCTGCAATTATTGTTGCTGTCAGCGTCACTGTATCCCAAATGGCCATTATTTCTTGCTGTGAAATATTTTCACAGATATTCAAGATTTCTATGAAGACACGCTCCTTAGCGATGAAAAGCCCCAGCAGGCCAAGATCTCAAGAGCCCTGGAAATGGCCGCCAGGTGGGAAACCAACTCGTTTATACCGGCGACGAATCGCGATCCGTCCAAGTCGCCACGCGTGCCGGCGTTCTCCGCAGACCAGACACCGCCGGTACCCAAGAAACAGGTAAACAAGGTCCGCCGCCTAAACTTGCCGCCGCTCCCAGTGTCTAGCATGTTGCACGTGAATAATGGCTCTTTTAGTTATGCTCCTTAGTTGCTAAGAATTAGTTTTTGCATGTCCTTTACAACACTTGAATTGGAGTTATCCCGGTCAGTTCTAGAAACTTGTGCGTGCAGACTGGTATGGTTAACCGCAGTGTCAATACGCCGTTCATCATAGACCGTAACCGCAGTGTCAATACGCCGTTCATCATAGACCCCCGTAACCTCACTTGACATATTTACTAGTCAAATCTGTCGTAAGCGACCGCCCCTTGGTGCAAGAAAAAGCGGTCGCTTACGGCAGATGGTCTCCTACGGCAGATGTATGGTAAATCCGGCATACCAGGTATATGCTTCCATGTACTCAAATCGACGAGAATAATGTGATTTTTAATATCATTTTATTGGATATTCAACGACGATCATACCCATAGTACGCGTATGCGACACGGCAGTAGATCGACACTGCCTGGCTGCCTTGACTTGAGTACAGCACAGCCTCAGTACGAGGCCAGGCGCCAGTCGATCGCACTTGCAAGACAGCGCATTTTCACACTTTGCAGGTGACAGCGCACTGGCAAGTACAGTTTCGCACCTGACTGAACCTGGGTCGCGGTCGCTTACAGCAGATTTGAATGCAGCCACCCTGCATGAAATCGCGGTCGCTGGTCGCGCACAGCAGATGGTCGCTCTGGACAGATCAGTTTGTATGTGAAACCGTCGGTGCACGGAAAATCGGTCGCTAACGGTAGATGGTCGCCTACAGCAGAGGTCGCTAACGGCAGATTTGACTGTACTTAGGGTGGAACAACATGGAACTTGGTGGAAATACGCCGCATCTGTGTGCTGACCCTACTGCAAACTTGCCCGTCCTTTCTGTCTGTCACTGCAGTCCGCATCGTTTGCTTCACCGGAGCTTCCTCCACCGCCAGCGGACGCTGTAGATGGAGCGAAGCCAAGTATATCGGTAGGTTTTTGCTAGATGTGTTCCATGCATCATTTTGACAGAAGCCGCAAAGCCGTGCTCCAGATACGATAGCGTACATCTGAGAAGGCATACTAGAAGTGTGCATTGCCTGAGTACCTTGTGCTGTGAGCTGATCTAGGTGCAAGACACTGAACAATATAGCTCTGCAGGATGCATACCGCCTCCAACAATTGCATACACTGAGAATACTCACAGCTGTTGTTGCCACTGCTGATAATGCTGCCGTAGTGGCAATGATGCTGCTGATGTTGCTGCTGCTGCTTCTGCTGCTGATGCTTCTGCTGCTGCTGTTGCTTCTTCTTCTGATGCTTCTACTGTTGATGCCACTCCCGCTGGAGATGGCACTAACGCTAATGCTGGCATAATGTTCTGATACTGTTTCCCCTGCAGGCCAAGCCGGTGCCATCTTGGCAGTATGACGAGATTACATACACGCTGTCCAAGGACAATCCACGTGATAGCTTTGGCTTTGGCTTTGTCGGTGGCGTGGATGCCCCCATTGTGCCGAATGATCCGCACCTCTACGTCAACATTGTACCACACAGTGGTCGAGCAGCCGCATACTTGAAGTAAGACATGCTCAGTAGACAAATATTGTTGGTGCTAATGTAGTGAGAGAGTACATAAATAAGAGTGTGCAGTTACGATGGTGGTCTGACCCACGGCAGAATTTATTTGTCAACATCACATTGTCGAGAAGATCTTTGGTCATCGTGTACGATCACACAGCTGCACGAGTTTGTGTTGCAAACTCCACCTCTGTTCTTGATAGATTGATGATCTTTGGGTAAATTGACATCAACAAAGATTGCGCCAGTGGTCAAACTCAGTGAACGGCGCACTTTTGTTGTTGTACCGTACTGCTATTGTAGCTTGTTTTGTGGATTTACTCGCTCTGTGGCATGGGTTGTGTTCAGTGATTTCCGTCGCATTGTTTTGCTCTCAATGTACTTTCTCTCTCTTACACGTGCACGCATCCCCACACACCGGCATCTGTACTGTGTGCAAGTACACACTTATGAAGAGTTTGCCATAGGTGAAATGCGACAAATGCCTAATTTGGAAGCTTGTTCTCTGTTTTTTTTGGCTACTTCGTTATTGTTGTTTGTTCAGACCTAATGATCAAATAGCGTCCATCAATGGGTTTGATGTTGGAAATGGCGTAACATCACATGCTCAAGCGATAGACCTCATCAAAGATGCTGGCCTTCGCCTGGTGCTGGTGAGTCAGAAGAGCTAATCAAGTGCCAAGTGAGAATTGTTGAAATTATTCTATTGGCATTTTAAAAATGATCACTCCCTTTCAAATAGAGGTTGAGACTTCGTCTCCAGTGTGGGAGCAAACCCATTCCTAAACTCCCTTTCAAGTAGCTTTTAAAATTCTTCAACTACTGTGGGCGTTTTGTGAATACATAGTGGTTTGTTTGCTATCTGAGAAATATGATCCTACTCTATGGCAAGCCTTCGTCAATGTCACCGGACGTATGTGTGTGTGTGCGTGTGTGTGTATGTGTGTGTACTCCACAGGTAATACGACGCGGGCAAGACCGTATTTTCAGCTACACGGAGGGCGGGCCCATACCGGCCGATCTGAACCGCCAGCGCTCGGTCGTGTCTGCCTTCTCGGACGAAAAGCTAGTGACTCTACGCAAGAACAAGGCTACACAATGTAAGTTCAATAATATTATTGTTCTGTAGCCGGCGAATTGGGTAAACTTACCCCTCTGCCCTGATCAAACTGGCAAAGTGAACGACCTACGTATATCAAGCAAGATGTAGTCCGATTGCAAATGATCTAACTTCCCAAAGGTAGATCTACATCCACACTCTAGTCTTGGTGATCTTGTGGGGCATGTTTGTCCGGTGTCACTCAGTCAGGTTGAGAGGACTCCGGGTGCAAGTTTAAGTATTGTGATCAGGCACCTTCTCAAGATGTCTTCATGCAAGTAATTTATGGGCGGTTGCCGAATTGACTTTGCTGCTTGGCGGGTTTCTGAAAAAAGGGCCACTCAGGTCACATGACTCAAGCCATATACAGTTTATTCTGCTAAGATGTACATGACTCGGGAACGGCGGAAGGAGTTTTTGATTGGTCCGGCCATTCCCTAGCCTACCATACAGTTTGTGTATGATATGGAGGATACCATGGCATACAGTTTGTGTATGATATGGAGGATACCATGGCATACAGTTTGTGTATGTTATGGAGGATACCATGGCATACAGTTTGTGTATGATATGGAGGATACCATGGCATACAGTTTGTGTATGATATGGAGGATACCATGGCATACAGTTTGTGTATGATATGGAGGATACCATGGCATACAGTTTGTGTATGATATGGAGGATACCATGGCATACAGTTTGTGTATGATATGGAGGATACCATGGCATACAGTTTGTGTATGATATGGAGGATACCATGGCATACAGTTTGTGTATGATATGGAGGATACCATGGCATACAGTTTGTGTATGATATGGAGGATACCATGGCATACAGTTTGTGCATGGCATGCAGTTTGTGTATGATATGGAGGATACCATGGCATACAGTTTGTGTATGATATGGAGGATACCATGGCATACAGTTTGTGTATGATATGGAGGATACCATGGCATACAGTTTGTGTATGATATGGAGGATACCATGGCATACAGTTTGTGTATGATATGGAGGATACCATGGCATACAGTTTGTGTATGATATGGAGGATACCATGGCATACAGTTTGTGTATGATATGGAGGATACCATGGCATGCATCACCTCCTCAGCAGTAAACACACGCTGGTGGCCAAAAAGTTGGTCCGGCCATGGCCTGATCACCCGGACCGGTTCCGCCGGGCCTTCATGTACTTTATTCTGTTATAGTAAACTAGTTACTTATACCTGCTTTCTCTATTGTGCAGCGTTGGGATTTAGCATCAAGGGTGGCAGTGACAACATTTACTTAGAGGGCAGTGTGGGGATCTTCGTCTTCCGCCTGTATGAAAACGGACTGGCGGCTCTCTCTAAGGGTGTCTCCATTGGTGACCAGCTAATTTCGGTATGTCAAGCACTAGCTCATGTGCTAGTATATGATGCAGCCTAACTCTCCGCAGGCAGGTGTGTGTGTGTGTGTGTGCGTGTGTGCGTGCGTGCGTGCGTGCGTGTGTGTGCGTGTGTGTGCGTGTGTGTGTGTGTGTGCGTGTGTGTGCGTGCGTGTGCGTGCGTGTGCGTGCGTGCGTGTGTGCGTGTGTATGTTTGTGTGTGTGTGTGTGCGCGTGTTTAGGTTTGTGTGTGTGTGTGTGTATGTTTGTGTGCATGAACAGGACTGGTATTCTTTGAGGACTCAGAAACACATTCTAGTCTTAAAACAGAGGAAAACGTGTGCGCATTGCATGATTCCATTATGATGACAGAGAACGCATGTTCCTCAGTCGCCTTCTCTGTTGTTCAAACAGAACTTCAGCTCCTTCCCTGATAGATGTGTCTGTGTTCTGGCATGTTTTGCAGATGTCCTGTGCTGCTTGTCTGTCATGTATAGTTGTGTTGGTACCTGTGTATGGCTGTGCTCAGGTGAATGGTGTGAACCTGGAGAATGTGGCACATGAGCAGGCTGTTTCAACACTGAAGAATGTCTCCGACGTTGCCGTGATGTTTCTAAGACCCAGTGTAAGTGTCTTGGTGGCCATTACATGTAGAGTTTCAAAACTGCTTGGCCTTCGCTTGGATGCTATCAGATTTGGCCCCGTAGTTGCAAAGCAAAGACATATACATGCATTCATGCTCTCAAATTGTGCGTTTCTCACTCTGGCAACTGAAGGAAACTCCGGACAACGTTTACAAGAATACCTGACACATGCATGCTGCTCCTTACTAACTCGTCTTGAGATGTTATTGCTGACGTGCTGCCATGGCATGCAGAAAGCCATGTTTCTGGTTACTTGTATCGTCAAGTCATTGAATTCAGTACTCGCCGTGTACAGATTCAGACGTTGCCTTCGCTGGGCAAAGCCGGTTCAATTCAGTTGTGAATGTGTCTATTGACCGGGATTTCTGCTCTTCGTCGTCACATTTGGTTCTCTGTAGGCACTATCTGGAACGGACACAAAGATGCCACGTCGGCGCGAGGCGTAAGTCTGAAACAATTTCCTGCATGGCATGGTATGTATCTGGAATACCGGCAGCAGTCCTCAGTTCATGATATGCAAGCTTTCTTCGTGTAACGCTAGTCTGGCATTACTCAGACAATATTATAGTGAAACTTTAGCATAGACAGTCCACATTAAGAATAACAGCCTTGGCTATCAACTCGCGAATCAACACCATTGTCAGGCTCCCTTCTTCGGCAACCTACAGTGCTGTATGCTGGCACCTGGTCTTGGTTACAAGTTAGGCTCTCGTGAAGGCTAGGAACACAGTCACTAGTTCTTGTTCGCTCACCATTTCTGATGTTTTGGTTTTTTGGATGATGGTATAATGCAGTGATGAGCGTAAGGTGATGTTGAGCAAGCCCGACGGCGTGAGGAGTCTAGGAATCAACATTGTGGGTGGCGACGCCGGCGAGGGAATCTTTGTCTCCTTCATCATGAGCGGCGGTGTAGCTGATCAAAACAATGAGTTGAAGCGAGGTGACAAGATCCTTGAAGTAAGTCGTGCGGTGCATACGACTTCGCCGTGCCCATTCTTTCTAATTTGCTCTTAGCTTTCACGGTACACGGATCTGTAATATCTACTTGTTTGTGATTTGTATTGGGTGTCCCGGAGCAATTTTCTGTATCAGCACCTCCGAATAGTGATGAGTAGGCCTCACCTACAACCTCGCAATTACAAACCGCTGCCTTTACCAGCCCACACTTCATACATTGGAGTCACGGATCCTTCTTATGTTTACAGAGTACATTACCCTATTGCTTGCCAATCTTTAGAAAAAACTCCACAACCTTGAGCTGGTTAGCCTCAACATTCCGCTTCACATGCTCGTTTTGTCAGCTAGTTTATCTGACCATTCACCTTTGGTGCTGATACTTCGATTATTTGCTGGCGGTTGGCAGGTTGATGGTCACGACTTTGCGCCGTTGAGTCATGGTGAAGCCGCTGCAATCCTCAAGGGATCAGGCCAGAGAGTCGAGATGGTCATAGCTTTCCGGCCACAAGGTGCGTGCGTGCGTGCGCGTGTGTGTATGTGTGATAGATATTGTGACTTGTATGGAGACTCTTACTACCTACTTCTAGTACAAAAGACACTTCTAGTACACATACAAGTATCCCTACAACTACGCTTCCTCCTTTCATAGTCCTCATCGAATATAATAGATAGGCTCACATCTTTGCTATATCCATCCAAGCCACCCTTTGATTGTATGTGTTTGAACAGAGTGTGTGTATCATGGCTGGCGACATGTATAGTTCTATTCCTTCATCTGCTGCTTGTGGTTGGTGGTGTTGCAGAGTATGGTGAGTTTGAGAAGAAGCTGCAGCATCAGCGAACGCTCATGGCCAAGCCCAATAGCGGAACCCTTAGGACGTCCTCCAAGAAGAGCATGCATGTCAGGTGAGGGACGTGGCGGATGTATGCTTGTCAGCGCTAGTATGTGTGTGTGTGTGTGTGTGTGTGTGTGTGTGTGTGTGTGTGTGTGTGTGTGTGTGTGTGTGTGTCCCGTATGGTGCAGTGGTATGTGCAGCGATTTCCAATCGATAGGTTGCGGGTTTGATTCCCGACGATTATGGTCTCACACGTCTTTCTGTTCTGTCTCAGACTCCTGTCTTTTCTTTCATTCTCCTGGGTGGTTACCAACAGCCAGTGCATGCCGGAGTATGTGGCCTGATGTGTGTGCGGGAAAAAATGAAAAAGACCAAAAAGTAGGGATTCACTGGCCAAAAAAAGCCACTTCATAGCTGTGTGGTGTAGACCAGGCTGAATAGTGGTGGTCAATTCTTCAGCCTTGCAAGCTGTTGAATGGTGCGGCCAGTCAAAAATCGACGACTATCCGTCGATGACTTTAGCAAGCTGTAACTCACTTATTTTTGTATTGAACCTGCATCGTTTTGGTCTCAAAAGAAGCTGGAAAGACCCACCATTGATTTGCAAAAGACCGGAGCATCTTAGCATCTTTCAAAGAGAAGTTATAGGTCTCTGAGTGAGGTCTGTTTTCACACCGCGTACGAAACAAGTTTTCAAAGGGTGTAACTTTGGCAATGATTATATTACCCTCCTAAACCTTTGCCTGGATGCTTCCCTGATGGTGTATTCAAAATGTGTTAGGATCAAAAGTACAAAATAAGACTACAAATAGTCCACATGTCGATGAGCCATACTTCTCTTCGAAGAATGGAATTGGAGATGGATTTTGTTCCTCTTACAAATGAAGGCTAGAAACTGTTTCTAGAGAATTCCACATGGCTCAAGCTTTCCAAAAAGCCCAAGTTTGCCAATATCACCCAAGGTAAACTAAAGTTATCAACGAAATGAGTCGCGGCGTCTCGCTTGGACTGAGAATTTGTCCATTTTGACGGTCGGATAAGGGTTCAGCGAAATTTCTCCCCGTATATCCTTCAAGTACGGGTCCCAACAGCTACTGGAACAGTAATGCTGTTGCTGATGGGAGCAGAGCCTTCACACATAGATTCCAGTTACCTGGCGATTGTCATCGGCATTGAACTCATAGTGGTAACTAATCTCTAGTGGGTTTTCATTTCTTCTTTGTGTATCTGGCATACTAGTATATAGTGCTACTCGATGAAATCCGATCGCGTGAGTCAAGAATGTGGACGTGGTGCAGCCCTTAGACCTGTGGACACTGGAATGTGAAATGGTCTAGGCCGCAAACTAGACTCATTAGATCGGATGTCATTGAGCAGGACTGATGAGCCTTTGGGTACCCACTGTGGTCAACGTAAATGTGCTCTCAAATGCTGCATGATACACAGGGAATGGTCAACATTCTGCTCACACGGACATTAAGAAAAAGTAAAAAGTGAAGTTCGCACATCCACGTTACCGCCTGCTTATGATTGTGTTGAGAAGCACAACCAGCTTACAGAAGTTTTGCTCATGCCAGGCCACCATGCAGACATTAATTAAGCAATGGGTATGTTCTGTGTGATGCGTATGCGTCTTTTTCAGAGTACTATTCTCTTACGACAAGACGCGCGACTCTGGCTTGCCGAGTGAGGGTCTGAGCTTCCGCTTCGGTGACATTCTACACGTAACGAATGCTGCGGACAAGGAGTGGTGGCAAGCAAAGCATGTCAACCTGGACACCAATGCTGATGAAGGTAGCCAAGGAGTGGTTCCAAGCAAAGAAAGGTAACCATCGCACGTGTCAATGAACGTGAAAGAGCAGAGTGCCTTGGGGAAATGGGTACTGTTATGTTGATGCGCTTGTGCATCTCAAGGCTAGCACTAGTAGTAGCCATATCTCCAGTATAAGGCCAAGACAAGGTCATCATCATCGTCACACTGCATATGTCAACCTTCTGCATGTAGGAATGAGGCCTGGCCGACTGATTTCTTGGCATGACAGACTCATTGGGCGTATGTCTCATCTTACGGTGTATATGCGCTTGTGTGCTAAAAACTCTACACTGCCCATGGCTATCTTGATTACCGCTTGGTATGTTCAGATACGAGAAGAGAGAAAGAGCAAGGAACCGCCGTGTCAACTTTGGCTCGACAGATCTCACTGAGCCCGCCGAAGAGCGAAGAGTTTCACTGGCTGGCAAGGGAAGCGTCACCAGTGTGAGTTATCATTGCCATGTGATACGGCATGTGATCCGTCATGTGATACATATGTATGTCATGTGATCCACCATGTGATACGTCATGTGATACTCCATGCACCTCAGCATATATCGTAGGGAACAAGCTCTGTGACTTACACCATGTACCGTACAGCAGCATGCCATCACATCAACACCCTTACAGGTCGCCTGTTGTTTGTACGACAGTGGCTACAAGACAAACCTCATTAGAAGGCAGGGATCCGATATCCCCTGACGAAACGTGTCTTAGAGTCGTATATATTCGTGCAAGTCATGATAGTGAACAATACTTGTAAGACGAAAATGTACCCCCCCCCCCCCCCCCCCCCCCCCAGTTGCCTGCTAACGAGAGTAGGCCTGAACCTCGCCCCACACACTCATACCAGTACAGCAGCCCCTAGTGCCATGCAGCGTAGCGAGTATTTCCATTGTGGCCCCTTTCTACCCACCACAGAGTCCTGCTACGGCTGAGCACACCGACGGAGCGGCACCAAGGCGCCGCAGAAGCTTCACCTTCTCAAAACGCCTGCCGTTCATGAAGAAACAGGAGCGTGACCCGGCAAAGCCAAAGACAGCATCGACTACGGAGAGTAAGTGCAGTGCATTGCATTCCGTTCCACAGTCACTGCCAAGCCTTCGTTCAGCTTAGCGCTTGTCATCTCCTTTATCTGACACAGCATGCGTAATTACTAATTACGTAAAGGAACGGTTATCTTCGGTACAAAATTGACTGGTACTTAAACAAGTCTTTTAACTTAAAGACCACCAGCTGGCAAAGATAGCCTTTCTGCACAACCGTGATGTGGTTGATGTGCACGGTTGTCGCTCTGTAAGGTACACAATCACTGTTGAATCGTGATTGTTCACTCTGTAAGGTACACAATCACTGTTGAATCGTGATTGTGTTCATAAATTGTATGAACTGATCAATGGCACCGTAGTGCGGCAGAGTGTGAAGCATGGCTAGTTTGTTACAACTCTAAACTCTGTGCAGCTCAGTGTGACCGTAAGGCTAGGTGACCGATCCGAGCACGGTGTGCCTCCTTCCATGAACTGTTGATGTAAGACTTTGATCAGAGTCCTATTACAGTCAGACCTCGCTTATCCGGAAGAAAATCGTTGGTTACCGATTTACAGCATATGTCCTGCATACATACCGTGTGTGTGTGTGTGTTCGATTATCCGGTTCCCTCGCCTATCCGGATGTTTTTGTTGAAAACGGATGTGTGCGGTTAAGCGACGTCTGACTGTACATGCAGCATACCGTACTCCATCATCTGTGCACGCTGTCAGGAGTGTGCTCTGAGTGTGCTCTGATTGTGAAACTGGTGATATAGAGCGTCGAACATTGCGGGTAAGGACGGGTTTCTGTGCATTTGACACGCTCTTCACTTTGATGCTGATATCATGATGTTGGCATGTTTACTTGTCTATCATTACAGAACCTGAAGAGGAGGAAAAGATCGCCTCGTACGACGTTGTTGAGCTTGAAACAAGTAAGGCCTTCTACGATATCTTTTTTTCAGATCGTACATGCATTTGTTTAATATTTGGCTTTGAACAGCCACCGAAAATCCCTGCGGATGTTGATTTACTGGAACTGGATGGACATTCCACCATAACACAGGTGCAGTGGAGATCACGGTCACGATTGTGTGTCGGGGTTAAAACGATTGGTTGGTGTTCGGAAGCATGTTCCAAGTTTATGTCAGTTGCTAATACTCATTGGCAAGAACCACTGACGGTTCGGCTGTGATTGCTCTTATTGCCGCTGTTGCTGCCGCTAACTGCTGCTGTTGCTGCTGCCGCTAACTGCTGCTGTTGCTGCTGCTGCTGCCTCTAACACTGCTTGCGCAAGTGATGATGTTGTTCTCGCTCGTGATGACAGTGTTTGGCTGTGCATTTCTGCACCGTGTGCCTTGCAGTATCGTACCGTCGACCGATTGTCATTCTGGGCCCATTCAAGGACCGCATCAACGACGAGCTGTGTTCAGAGAATCCCGATCTGTTTGGAACCTGTGTACCGCGTAAGAAGAGCATCGGGGCTTTTTCACACCCAGTCGAGCAATTTGCTATGCTCTTGTCCGGCGTCTATCGAATGGGGCAGCACTGCACCGACCTCATGTACACATCTGTGTTCAGGGCTAGGCCGCTTTACATCATGATGATTCTTGTACAGGTTGTAATTCCCTCTTGAAATTGAAATGCTATTGCTATCAGCAGTCTATTAAAGACATTTTTGCTTGGCGTAACGCTCAACGTATAGATTTTTTCTGTGGATGAGGTAGTGTGTCAACATGCCACAACATTCACACTGACTATACTCAATTACTGGCCGGCCATCTACTGCTCTCTTTTCCTGTGCCCAGACACGAGTCGGCAGGCCAGGTCGGATGAAACAGGCGGCGTTGACTATCACTTTGTGAGCGTTGAAGTCATGCAGTCGGGTATTCAGGATCATCACTTCGTCGAAGCCGGTACCTACAACAGCAACCTGTATGGCACAAGTGTGGAAGCCGTACAGCTGGTGGCTACTAAGGTATGGGGCGTTCAAGGGTAGTGTATGGTAGAGAATATGGCTTGTGCAATGTTGCGCAATGACATGTCTTTTTGTGTGTACATTGAAACCTTTTGGTGGGCCTCTTTAGCAGACTCTTGTTGTGACTGACGGGATCAAAGGCCGTTGATATGCAGAAAAAAATTAATTGAAGCTGGCTGGCCTTCGCTCTTATCATTGTGCCCTGTTTTCTATGCAATGGGGTGGCAGATTGGCAGATTTTGTATTAGATATTGAGAAGTTCTAGCTTTGTGAAGGATTTTTGAATTTTTTCCTCTTACTGTAAAAGCCATTATTCTAACGAGGCGCATATATAACGATTTCCCAAAATTGACTAGTTTACGTGAACCAAAGGTAACGATTCTCACTCATTCTCAACGCTCAATAGGACAGTATATGTATCGATTTCTATTTTAACGACAGATTTCTCCTCGTTAACTCGTTAGAGTTAGCACTTCGTTATATACAGTCAACTTCGCTAACAACGACTGCGGATATAACAACAATTCGCGATTAACGACAGAATTTCCATGCCCAGAGCAAAGTCCCATCCCACTGTAATACATAAAAATAAGACTTCGGGTATAACGACACCGTTTTGATGCCCCACCGAGTGTCATAAGTGAAGTTGACTGTATGTGGCATTTACAGTAAATGGATTTGCCGATTGTGTTATTTTCCATGATTACTTTAGCACCAGAAACACTGTGTACTGGATGTGAGCGGCTACGCAATCAAGCGCTTGCTGATGGCCGGCCTGCACCCCATAGCCATCTTCATCAAGCCAACAACTGTGGATCAAATCAGGTTAGCTCTTGAATTTCATCTTTCACGGAGACTTACCACCATCTCACTGTTATTACCAGTACCAGCCCGTATTTTTGACATGAACCTTGCTTTGGCGATAGTGTCCAATTTCGGCTTTACAATTGAAAAGGTCTGGAATGTCCACAGACCTCCAGCACTACAGTAGGGTCTTGCGCCGAAGAAGGTTGAGCCCAAGAACGTCCAGCTTGAAATGCTAAGAACGCCACAGCTTTAAGTTACGTTTAAGAACGGCAGTGTTGGATTTCCGGCAGCCCCTCGGGAACAACGTTCTTGGACGCGCGATTCTACTGTAGCTCATATTAAATTTTGTCTTGCTGCCCCCCCCCCCCCCTCCTTTCTATCTATCTATCGAATATTCTCTCTGCTCGCTCTCTGCATGTACTGTTCAACTTCCATGGGTGTAGAAACCATAACAAACGCGTTACAGACGAAGCAGCACACAAGTCTCTGGAGAGATGTCAGCGTATCGAGGAGGAATTCAAAGAGTACCTGACAGGTGAGGAAAGTCAGAATGACTAGTTTCCAATCATTGGTCACAGTGTGCTTGCTGGTGATGGTTTATATCATGCAGGTGACTTCACAAATCATGGATGCACACCGCCTTATGTACACATTTTGTCCATATATGGGGCCTTGAGCAATATGCCACCTTTTTTCTGGCTTTTTGCCACATCTATCTGTATTAGTTCCGTATAAGGTGTGTCAGTACTAGATCTGTGGGCCTGGTTATCCTCTATACTTGTGGGACCATAGCTGGATATAATCAAATTAGGAATCCTGTGTGACAACATTCCAACCCTAGTAGTAACACCTACCAAATTCCTCGTGGTATGTTGGGTGTTGAACAGTACAATTTTCTCCAACAGGACTGAGTCAGCGTGTGTTGAATAGTTAGGGTGTACATGTATCAGTATTCTCTGTCTTTCTATTGTTGTTGCATGCAGCAATCATTGAAGCAGACATGACGCACGATGAAATGCTGCGTAACGTCATGAAAGTCATCAGTGTCCATGGCAACCAGAGATCCTGGCTGACTGCCAACCCACCACCTCCGCCATCACAAACTGATTAGACCCGGCACCCAGCTGCTGATGCACGTGCACACACACACATACACACACACACACGTACGCACGCGCGCGCGCGCGCACACACACACACACACACACACACACACACACACACACACACACACACAAACACACATGCTTTGAAATGTGCGGCCCAGAGGCTGTGCTGCTGGCTTTCCACGGAGACTCTGTTTCGTGAACTCCGGTCGCTGCTTGGTGCGAATACACATATCCAAATTGTCGACGCGGACCTATGCCCGGTGGTGCTGACTGTCACCGTGAAGCTGGCTGGGTGGGTGGGTATACAATGAGTATTTGCATTATAGGGAATGCTGTATTAATATTGTGTGTATCGCTGCCGATATTTCTCGTGCTTGTGCCAATGTACATATTACGTTGCAATGGAGGTGCGTTGACATGTGATCTCCCAGACAATAGAAAAACCTAGTATAAACATGTCATATGAACTCTCTTTTTTTTACGTGATGGCTTGCGAATTCTCTCAACGGAAATTTTATGAAGATAATTATTATCCTGATCGTGTAGTTTACGCTATTGTTTTGACAATGTTTGTATTGTGTACTGTTTGTATCATGTAATGTTTGTATCGTTGCGTGTACCATTATTGCACTGGCTGTTAGGACCGGAAAGAAAGCCGCACAGGAGTAATGTATACTTTGCCAGATGCATTCCAAGTGTGTAAGCTCACCATGCACATTGCTAATGGCCGCGACTCAGCGGCGTTATCACTTCTCTAGCCACAGCTGCTGTTCACTAGATTACCACCCTGCCTGAATGGATCTTTCAGACCTGCCGTTAATGTGCCCATGTACGTATATTGGTTAAATAAGATCTATGATTGGCGCATTTCTCTACTTTCGTTTGTTATTAATTTTGTTTTACCAGATATTCTATGTTAGTTTGTAATCTATTCTCGTTAGTCACTTCTGTTGATATGACTGTATCTGTGTGGAAGTGGTCGGTACGATAGAGGTGGTGTGGAAGGAACCTGTCTGCTATTTTGCAATTTATTATGATGTGAAGCTAATATTGCAAACACCTGGCCATGTACTAGGTACATTGCTGCATAGTTGGTGGTACTGGGTGTCATGGAGACTTGTACACTGTAGCAGGCCATAGCTGAACTGCGTACAGCACTGAAAAGTAACACGCGGACAAATACCTGTACTGGCACTATAACGGCACTTCAACAAATCTACATCTTACTATAAGACATGTTATTATAGAGTCACAAATTTATCTACTAGTATTGTCCGAAATCCGTAGATTAACGAGAAGGTACGTTAACGATTGTGCTGTCTTCAGGCATATCCCCACTTAAACACATGTGAGGCCTCACTGCCTCAACAGAACTTATTGTATAAATGAAGAAATGTCACTCGTTAAAACTTAAAACGTTAGATTTATTCCCTCGTTAGATTTACATGTGTTACAGTACAGTACAGAACGAGATGGCTGTTTGTGACAACATGACCCGAGTTCAGATAGTTGATATCACCTACACTGCTGCAGCTCACAGAAAAGTGACAGGATAGTGACCGCAAACACCTCGTACCCTTCCAACCTCATACCGACCACAAGATCAAACAACAACAACAACAACAACAACACGTCATGTGTGATTTACCAAACCTAACTACAAGCACAACACTCAACAGCACTACACCACCATACCTTCCATGACATAACCCACATACAAGAGTTGCTCCACACTGACACAATCGGGGAGACTGGAGAGGACCTCCAGAGGGCAAGCACTGGGCGTTCCAGGGCTATTATAGAAGATTCAACAGCCGGTTTCTCATAGCGCTCACGCTTTCCTCGCACGACTTCCCTTCACATTAAACTGCTTCATGACTACCCTACAGAGCACACGAGAAGCCCACTGAACCTTCAACTCAGCCCCGGCAAACCTGGCAGAAACCCTAACTCTCTGGTCACATACACAGTGTTTGGGGAATTCATCTCTCATTAGCAAAGCATCACATTTTATAATGCTCACCCGGCCCAGCCAGCCATCACCAGACATACAACCTTACAGAAACACCCCATATACAGCGCGACAAACACCTCGTGAACACCAGACAAAAGCTCACCCATGGACGTGTAGAATGACAACCAGAATACTGGTACGCATAGACGACCCTTAGTTCCTCCTCCAATTCCAAAGCAGCTAGTTGTAAACCCAGCACATCAATGAAGTGCCAAGTCAAGTTGGCGGGGAAAGCGCTACCTCAAATACCGCGAACAACCAACTTTCTCATTATTAGCGCCGAGGTCGCTAGGGGTGACTCATAATAGAAGATCCTCCTAAGAAATATTACATGTACTTGTATGTCCTCGCTGTGTATTCAAGGATAGTGCATACTTGCGGGTTAGTGGTGAGCTATGGCACATGCATATAATCAGGTCACAATTTATGCAGTCGGGTTAAAAAATAAACACTAGCAAGCAGGGATTATACTACTCCTTGTACTGCTAGCAAGACAAGTAGTAGTGATGTACGAGCGCTGACACGCACCCAATAACCTCAGCTGCTTGAAATAATTATTTATAGCACTGGCGAGATTGCCAAAACTGCAAACCAGAATTTACTACATGATACCAGTACGCATAGAAGAACGCTATATGTACATCTATTGCTGGACTGCCTACACCAAACCCTAGTAAAAGTAAATAGTTCCATGCCTGCCACTATAAACAATAGGCGTATACGCGTACGATGCGAAATACAAAGCTAGAAAATACTGAAACACCGGCCAGAGAGTTCAGGCTCTAGTCTAGAACAATAGAAGCTTCTAAAAAATGGCTACTATAAAAACTATGACGTGAGGCAACGTTTCCCCAGTCAACATCAAGGGCACAAAGTTTGTGAAAATAAAAAAATGAAGCTAGAAAAAGACAGTATCTACATTACTGTATACTAGCCTAATTCGTCTGACACATACTAATGTACGAATGTACAATCTTGGTCAATGGATCCCCGCCGAATCAGAGTAGGCCTGTTGTGCTCAAAAAGCATGAGCACGGTTTAGAGAAAATATGGTACAGTTGGAGCTCAGTGCTTGTTGCGTTCTGACCTTGTTATCGACTATTTTCGAACGTACCATGCTCGTGACACATTATCCAACAAATTCTCCCCAGAGTTTCTGCAGGTACGGCGGTAGGTACGTAATCGAGCCGTAGATGATCAGGGCAACGGTTGCAACAGACGTTGCGATGAACAGCAGCCTCTCACCAGGGTCCAATCCGTACGTGCCTGATATTACATCAAGTCGATGAAGATAACGAGACACCCCTGTCCGCTTACGCACAAATCCAGTACTGGGTTCTTTCTTCGGTGCCATACCAGCCAGCAATTCTCTCACCCAGCTTCTCCTCGCTGTTGTTTGAAGAGGTATGAAAACAACAATGATAGCATGCAGTTGACCAATTATTTGCTTGTGACTGTCGTCGTGACGAGTTGAACAGTCTTCATTCGATATTCAGATTTTGAATTTTCATTTCATCGTCATCATCGTCGCGTTCTTTTGGGAGAGCACCGTGACATCATAAATGGTAATCATGATTTTTGACTGGCAAAACGCATTAATTTTTCCCTGAATTTTTATTTTATTTATTTCACCAGCTTCTTTGTACATGTACTATGCATAATGATGTAGCTACCGCGTGGCCGGGCCCAGGCCCCACAACTACTTGGCTACATGTATGATGTAGGGCCAGGGAGGCACCGGAAAAATGGCAATATGGAGCCGGGAGGCCGCCTCCCGGACCCGGCGGAGAGGGACAATAGCCAGCCGCATGGCCGCAGGTAAACTGTGACCAGCCGGGGAGTCCGGTCAAATACCGGCAAGAGTTCATAACCCCTTGGGGGGGGGGGGGGGGGGGGGGGTATGCACTCTTCAATCAGTGATACCAGCCGGGTCACTCCCTGACAAAACAATGCAAAATGACAAACTTACAAGATCGATAAGAGGCAATAACCTACACTGGGCTCTTGATATAATCATGGCGGCGTGAGTCAGGGAGACCGACCGCCGCTGCGGCTCCGAGTGGCTAGGGACCTTCGAAATCAGTGCCGGTGGCCTCTGCGTACAGGTGGTGGTCATCTGATCCAGAGTCATTCAAGTGACTGCCGGGAGTAACACCCTTGCCTTAGTCCTGGTTGTAGTGGTCCTCTACAGCAGGTGCCCCGAGCCGGCTGGCTCTGTGCCGGGCCGCGGTATCCGGCAGAGTTCTTACTGTGATGATCACTTTAGCCAAGAGAAGTAGCATACTACTATTACTAGCCATGCCGCTGAGCGCAGACCTGAATGGAGTTCACATAATGGAAGACTAAAGAATAAGTTCGGAGCAGGTCTTTCGTCTTCCACCAGCCCTGACAACCTGGAGTATTAGACCCCCCCCCCCCCCCCCCCCCAATACACACACACTGTGGCACACACCGAGGTCTGGGGAAGGGGTGTACCGGTTAGTGACACACTTGGACCTAGTCGGTGCCGATCCCAGCCTCAGTAATGTCAAACCGTGGTGTGCACACGGATGACAACTCTGCAATCAAGCCAGGAGTCGGAAGGCATACTGAATCCGGGTCCCTCATGAAATCAGCAGTTTGAAATCATTCAGACAAGACCCGGCATTATATTCAATTCATTCACCGATTAGAACCTGGGGAGAAAGTGGCACCGTCCATACTGCAGCATGCAGTGAGTGTGTCCCGGACACTACACCCAATGATAGCAACCGCAGCAGTGAGCCCAACATCATGGGGCGTTCAGTCATGCCGCACTCCGCTAGCTTCTCCAAAATGGAAGTGGAACAAAGAATAACTTTCTTCAACTCAATACCAGTCATTAGTATAGGTATTCAGGTCATCAAGCGAAGTACAATGCAAGAATATATAATTGAAGAGAAATTGATAGAGTAAACTTTCAAGCAGATGAAGATACACCCTGGTAAGCATGGGATATGTCCCTCGTGATATCAATAACTTAGTGAAGATTTTGACAGATCCTACACTCAACTTCCCGCATGTAGTTGCTACTTGAGCAATAACTTGCTATACATATAAATGTTTTAGCAAATCAAATATAGCCATACCCTGAGTACTTGCATGGTGCAAAGAACACAATGCCAACCAGAACACCGAAACTGTGGCTCCATAGCACAGCTCCAACTTGAACCAGATCATGGCCGATGGTGCACACAGTGCTCATTCCTGTCCGGTTGGCCGGCCGCCCGGCGTTGGGATTTCACCTTGAAGAACGGCGGCCAGAGTGTCAAGATCGATATTCCCACCGGACACGACGGCCACAATTTTCCCACGCCCTGCTAGACCCTTGACGGCAGCTGCCAGCGGTGCAGCGCCTGCTCCCTCGGCGACCGTGTGATTGACTCGAACCATGCTACGTATGGCAGTAGCAGTTTCTTCCAAGGACACGGCAAGCGGTTGCTCCATCACCTGCGTGACGAGCGGCCACATCTCGGGCAGGACGGACTTGCCGCCGATCCCGTCGACGAATGTCGGCGTGTGCTGGCACTGTGTGGGCTTGCCGGCAGCGCAGGCGGCACGCAGAGGCGCCGAAGTCTCCACCTCGACGGGAAAGACCTTGCACTGCGGTCGCATCTCCTTCATGACGGCACCCACGCCCGCACACATCCCACCGCCGCCGTACGGCACAACCACGGCGTCCACGTCGGGCAAGTCCTCCAGGATCTCCAGAGCAATCGTGCCGTTGCCAGCAATCACCGCGCTATCGGCGCACGGGTGCACAAAGTGCTTGTGCTGAATTCCCTTCACTGAACGTGTTTCCATTGTGCGCCACCACTCCTGGTAGGAGACAGGGACAACATCTGCACCGTACCTCTTCAAAGCCGTCACCTTGGTTTCTGGTGCGGAATTGGGCACCACGACTGTACAGGAGTAGCCGAGGTTGCGTGCGCACCACGCCAATCCCTGTAGAAATCACACCGAGCAACAGTCCTTTTGTTGTTTGATTTTATTTCAATTCCCAGTGACCAACCGAGCAGAGGTACTCAATAACAAGGCAGCGGATGAAGGTGCCCTTACACACCCACATGATCATTCTGCTATTTTCACTCTGTTTTTGGAATTTTCTCAGGAACAGTTGGAGTTGAGCCTCAGTAAGTCAGTTTTCCCCGGGAACGCCGCGAATTCTTCACCGGGCCGTTACAGAACAAGTATCCAAATAAATAAACTGATGCAGAACATTGAAACACAATGCCCATATTCAAGCCGTGGGTATCCGTGACTGTGGCAATGGCCCGGAATAGGGTTCGCCGGGGACTCTTGCTTTCGGGGGAGTATTTCAAATCGCAATACTCTTCAGCAGCAGAGACTGCGCACATTATAAGTGGCCAGGACCGCCGGAAGCAGTTTTCGATTGGTCTGGTAGTATCATGGCCTTTCATACTTTGGGTATCATACGGCGGGTACACATGCCCTCCACAGTAGGAAACATGAGTTGGTGGCCAAAATGTTGGTCCGGTGATAACCTGGACCAACCGGACCGGCGGGCCTGCCACTGACTTCATAGTCATACAATCCCTTCTGGACTGACTGCCGTTCCACTGGGCGGTGTAGTGCCAATTGCACAGCCGCGATTGCGCAACCTCGACAGGAAGTGTGCCTAGTATGTTTTAATACGCCTGGTCATGATCTTGCTTGTACATGACGTGCATTCGTGATCATGACTGGGTGGCGGGTGAGCCTGGGATCATGATGACAATTATGGACCAGCATGGTGTATGGCAAGCAAGCTGCAGGACATGCGTTGCCGTCTATTCTCAGCAACAAACACTTGAAATCCAGGTCAGTACATGAACACGAATACTTGAAGGTGAACAGGTGCCAGGCACAGGAGCACACAAACAGTCCACCGCCCGCCCCGTCACATTCCAGGCAGCATTGCCATTACAGTTCTGCATTACCTGGTGGCCTCACTCACCAACTTACTTACTTATTACATGACTACTAGTAGTACATTGAATGATTCGCATGCATTGGTAGTCTACTGTACTGACTCTTACCTGGCCAAAATTCCCAGCACTGGACGTGATGACTCCATGGTTTCTGCAGGTCTCAGCATCACAAGACAGCAGGGCGTTGAATGCTCCTCTAGCCTTGAAGCAACCCGTGTGTTGCAAGTTCTCCAACTTCAGATAAATCTTCAGTGGCGCACTCGCGTCCCCGTTGCCATCCTCCTCCGCATGACTATTGCCCAGTGCGGTTTCGTCGGTGGGGCCTAGCAACTCCACAAGAGGCGTCCTCAATACGTGTGGTGCGATGCGCTTGCGAGCCTCATGCACCGTCTCCGTGCTGGGCAAAGTCACGATCGGTGCTGCCCCGGCCGGAGGAAGGAGAGTCGACATGGTGGTGTCACTGAGTCTGTGCGCACCCAACACACGCTGCGAAGTGCTATGACCAAGCTTGTACGTCAGCCAGTCTCTTGACTTGAGTCTTGGGCTCACTCTCTCCGCGTCTTGATACGTGTAGACTACGCCTACAGAGAGTACAATGAACCTGTTCAATCGGAAAAATAACACCGTAGCAGAGAGAACGTGATATTATTGTACCAAACAACTGCACCTGACTGAATGAACCTCAGCCTATTCAGTGGTATTCAGGAGTAGCCAGCCTACTCAGCTCAGTCACAGTAACAGTAGACACGCGCGCGAGCTAGGCTAGGGCGGACTCTATCACGGCGGATGCCAATCGTTTGAACAGCAGCTACTGCTGTGCCTCACGCGCACTGACTATGTCCAAGTGCAACACTTGGATAGATCAATCCTTTTACGACTACAGCCGGCCTGTACCATGTGTACAGACGACCTACCGAGCTGGCTGTTGCACACTTGCAGGCTCTTCAAAGTTGAAATTGTCCTCTTGGAGTTCAGAAATTCAAATGGCAATCACAGTGCAGCCAGACTCTGCGAAGGCTTGATACTGATTGATTCCCCAAGCGACCGGATTCTGTAATTTTGTGTTACAGCCTGGTACCCCGGCGATTACAGGCTAGGCTGCTAGCTTCACACAAAACAAAATTTTGAATAAGACGACAAAAAAGCCTAAACTGAGCCGGTTCTACTACAGTACGCGGCGCGGTGATACTCAGTGAAGAGAAACTGAGCCTTGAACTGTTGAAGTAAGACTTCGCTTTCACGCTCGGATCGAGATACTTGAAGTAATTATTTGTCCACATACATGTAAATAATAATTTACAGTAATATTATTGTACCTGGCTCGTTCTCTGCATAAATTTTGCCGTAGTAATTTTTACTCAAGCTACAAGTAGAGCTTTGTGTAGCTACAGCAAGCTGTGGATCGGATCGCGGACATGTACATGTCGACAGAACTGTTTCGTCCTTTTTTTTACCGTATTTATTTTTGGCACAGAGGTCCATCAGCGCCATTTTTCACCATGACTACGAGCACAAACCTACTTGTAGCTGTACATGTACCATGTGTACGTCTCAGACTCTGAAGACTGTATAAATCTGTATGCATATGCTAGCAAGTAGCATGCAGGGGGGGGGGGGGGTATGCGGCATATGCATGCAGCACACTGCACAAGGCCTGAACATTATTATTATTATGCGTGTGTAGTGTAGGGCTATGTGTGCGTGTATGTGTATGCGTGCGTGCGTGTGTGTGGTGTGTGTGTGTGTGTGTGAAATTGGCCAAAAAAGGTACCGGTGCATCTAGTGGCTGCTTCTATCAAAGCAGTGTTCGATGCCAGGTTGCAACGCTAACGCCGAGACCCCTGGTAGTGGTCGGTCGAGTTGCTCCCTGTACATCGGCACGTCGTCCCTACATCCCCTAGCCCTGTGTCTTGTCTTGTGTTTGTCTCCACATCATGTCTCTTTTGTTTGTCTAGGCCTATATAGGGCTGTGTTCCCAATAAAATAAAATAAAATAAAAAACTAAAAAAGTGTGCTGTCGTACTGGTTACCCCAGCAAGTGTAGAGTGTTCATACTGATAGTGCTCCCTGTCTTGGCTAGCCCGACCTAACGTTATTCCGATGTGCTCCGTGTGGTGCAGCTAAGTAGACCAGGTGTACATAGTCATTGGGGTCGATTCACATGGCTTCGCCAGTTGTGTGGATTACTACTGAGACAGTTATCTGGCGCTTGTCTTCATCTGTTTCATTCAGAATCAGATCCGCTATCGTTGCTATAAAGAGAAAAGCTGTAGGTACACATCCAGTGCATTTGCAGATTTACATGCTTCTCGGGCGTATACATGGTGTGTGTGTGTGTGTGTGTGTGTGTGTGTGTGTGTGTGTGTGTGTGTGTGTGTGTGTGTGTGCCAGTTGCTCGGATTGAGCAGTTATCTGGCACTTCTGGCTTGTGTAATCAATGGTGCTACAAGTAGGAATGCTTATACATGTACATGTACATGTACAATGTAGTTATAATCATATCCACTCTGATTTAGTCACCCACATTAGTAGCAACCTTCTCTGGGCCATCATGGGGGCAAGGGTAACATTTAATGCAGTTGGATCCTGGGACGGATACCCTGATGCCGGCAATTCTTTTTCTGCACCGTGTCCTCACCCACTTTCCGAGGTGTGGTGAACCCATAAGTTGGATCATTTCCAAGGACACCCAGAGTTTGGGGATTTCGAGAGGAGGGGGGGGGGGGGAGGAGGAGGGGAGCGGGTGTCGGCCGATCTACGGTTCAATAGCCATCTTTTCAAGATTCCTTTTGAACCTCCCTCCCGATGGCGATGACAATGGACTTGACAGACAGTGTTCACTTAGTCTAAATCTTCACCTCCACCTATCCGGAACCAGCACCAGCACCAACTAGTAGCACCGACACTGCCCACCGAAGCCCGTAATAGTGCTCTCCGATCGTTCCTCCACGCCACGATCCAAGACTGGAATCGTCTCCCATCTGCCCTGCTATGCAACCTTCCCACGCAGAAGGGAGTGCAGGTATTCAAGGAAGGCGCCTGCAAGTCTCTCTGCAGTCGAGACAGGCACTCAGCCACAGATGCTCTCTGAACCCTCCCTGAACCCTCCTTTTTACTAGGCTCTATCACATGTATCATCTTTCCATTTTCACCCTCAATACAAATGTACTCCCCCTGCCTCCCCTCCCCCCTGTGCCTACTCCTCCCCACTTTTCGGTGCACTGAAGTGTCGCTGAAGCCGAAACCTCAGGTCGGCGGAGATGCTCCAGCTTCACCACCACAGTTGCGCCTGCAGCCACCACCATCATGCAGTATTCAGTTCTCGAGGTTTGTGGTTTCTCGTAAAAAAAATTAAAAAATCCTCTGGGCCAGACATGAAAAACCCCCGATACAGTATCTGGCACTCGTGTAGTACTGTAGTGTACATACCTATTTAATAGCCTATATAATAGGCCAGTCATGCAGTCAGCCTATAGCCCAGTCATGCACATGTATAAGTACATGTCAGCGCACAAATTGATTATACATGTATTGAGATCTACCAGTAGCCTACAAGTACAGTACTAGTACTACATGTATGTCCTGAGGCTGAGGTCAGTGCTAGTGAGGATGATACATTCAACTGTCAACACAGCCTGCGTGAGGCGTTGCCCTGCCACTCGTCTGACGGGTAGGCAGGGCTCTGGAAACCAGGCTGCGGCTGCTAAGACCAAGAAATGGATGAAGGATATCCCTGATTCCCATTCTACAATGCGCTACACTTTCACCGTTGCATATCCATGTATGGGGACAATGTGAGCTGCGTGTAGTGTTCTCTGGTGTCAGAAATTGTCCCAGTCAAGAGATACTATATCAATTAGCATAGCGTCGTAACACGCAGTGTTCTCTAGGCTGAGATATTCACAAGTTGTGTCACAACTAAGATACTTTCCCAAGTTGTAGCGTGCTACACCTGCTGTCGATTCGGCTTTGCCTTGGAGTGGAGCTGCAGAGGACAGGATTAGCAGCAACGGATTCCTAGACAGCTTGCATGTGGAACAGTTAGCCCCGTCTCGGTTGCTGGCGGAACGCGCTCCATTCCGGGACGCATAAGCAGCGCGTCGCTGTTGGGCGGTACATCTCAGTGCATGTGCATGTGTGGGTGGTGCGGCAGTCACCACCATGCCGGCCGTCCAGTCTCCAGACGACAAGAAGAAAAAGCTGCGAAAGCAGACGTCCAGCGGGTTCCTGGATAGGCTGGTAAGTAATCCTATCATTCGAGAAGAGCTGCATGATGCAGTGCTCATACACACGCGCAGTCACCGCAGTGCCTCATTGCCATTGCCATTGGCGATGGAGATTAGTGAGTGATGTACTACAGACAACAGTCAGTAGAGCATGCCGATAGAAATTCGCCACCAATTGGCATGCGAGGTTTGTGTGCGGGGTGCTCAGAAC
This sequence comes from Sycon ciliatum, assembly GCF_964019385.1. NCBI lineage: Eukaryota > Metazoa > Porifera > Calcarea > Leucosolenida > Sycettidae > Sycon > Sycon ciliatum. The sequence goes on from NC_088644.1 coordinate 4,207,696, forward strand.
CTGTACTGCATGCATGGAGTGTCTAGTGAGGCAACCACAGTTGTGCATGGCTGACTGGGCACAATGTTCATCGCCATCATGGTATGACATGGAGATAAAACAAGTGCTGTATACTCCTGCTGAATATGCACACAGCCACACTCCACAGCTAGGGCTTGTCTTCAGTGGCGTTGTACCTCGAATGGCTCTTCACATCCCCATAATTATCACACTTTGTGCATTTAGCAATATGGATGATTACAGCTAGGGGAAGTGTTTGGTGTTAAAAAGCACAATATTCCTGTCTCATTAGCTAGGTGATGAACGCATAATAGAGTATGGGATAAGACCACGAACAGCAGTGTGTGCACACACGAGATGATCTTGTATTCGTCGCATAGCCTATAGACAGTACAGCACATGATGGTGTGCGACACTGCATTGTCGCCTCGTTCAGTGCATGTGGACTGCAGAGGAGTAGGGCGCTTTGGACTTTAGTTTCCGGGTGCCAACGAAATTGAATGCAGTTGTATGACTGTGGCTACCCTGCTCTCTCTCTCTCTCTCTCTCTCTCTCTCTCTCTCTCTCTCTCTCTCTCTCTCTCTCTCTCTCTCTCTCTCTCTCTCTCTCTCTCTCCTCCCCCCCCCTCTCTCTCTCTCTCTCTCTCTCTCTCTCTCTCTCTCTCTCTCTCTCTCTCTCTCTCTCTCTCTCTTTCTTCTCTCTCTCTCTCTCTCTCTCTCTCTCTCTCTCTCTCTCTCTCTCTCTCTCTCTCTCTCTCTCTCTCTCTCTCTCTCTCTCTCTCTCTCTCTCTCTCTCTCTCTCGCTTTCTCTCTCTCGCTCTGCTCTTTTCTCGGTTGCCCCATGCAGCGACGGAAAAACACAAAAAGCAACCTAAACGTGCCTGACACTCCTCGGGAAGAAGACGAGGATGCCGGAAATGACCTGCCCTACACTGAATCCTCCCCAGCACTGCTTGAGAGGCCCGACAATGAAATACCTCGTCGCACAGACAGCTTTTCTCGCAGCCCAAACGTACCCGACAACCATGATGATGGAATCCGTGATCAACGGCAGCGCTCTGGGTCGTTGCTACGAACCAGTCCGGCAAAGGTCCCACCTCCTAGCGAGGAGACGTTCCCACCGCAGCTCAAGCCACTCACTCTACAACGTAAGGTCATCCAGGAACACAATGACTGTATAAATTATCGTCACGTCGTTACCTAGACATACAATGTACATGTACTAGTGGTCGTACAATAGCCAAACTAAGACTACTTACTTGTACAATGTGGTTACTTTCGACAGATACCAGCAAGACTTGAAGTAACTACTTTACTTACCGGTAGTTGTAGAATTACATAACCAGGTACCTGGCCGCGCTTGGGACTACCCCGTCCTCTTGTCACCATGGTTACCGGCAGTAGATATACACATACCGGTAGTAATAGTACATGTAGATCTACATCTAAAATGACTTGCGTAGATTTACTCAGGGCAGTCAGGCTGAGGCCAGTGAGCTGTAGATCTACATCTAAAATGACTTGCGTAGATTTACTCAGGCTGAGGCCAGTGAGCTAGACTAGAGGGCTTCGAAAACAGACGCTGTAGTGACTGTAGTTTTGATATTTTGTATACTGACTACTGTACTCTGTAGTGACCCACCCACCGTCCGTATATGATCGTAGATCTACGTCGTAGATCTACATCGTACATGCCGTGATTCCAATCAGGGAGTCGTAAAATACCGGTATTTTACGACTCCCTGATTCCAATGTTCCGTCAGTGCGCGACACCGTATACACTAGCGAGGTGTTGCCGTTGAAAACTGAAGTGGTAAGCCGGCGAAGAACAACTAGCGCTATGTTAATGGCAGGGAGTCGGGCTTTTACGACTCCCTGGTTTATGGTGTTCCCTTCGTCTTCGGTCCTGTATCCTGGTATCTGTGACCGCTAAGTACTAATACGTTACACGTTAGTGGCACTTACAACTGGCAGGTGCCAATTCGCGCAGACGTGGTGGCGGCCGATTCTGACAACGCTTTCGTCGAAACAAAGCCAAAGGTAGATCTACGTCCACACTCTGACTCTCTTGGTGATCTTGTGGGGCATGATGTCAGGATTGTGGTGCGGTCGCATGCGTCGTGGAAGACCCAAATCGATATGCGGTGAATGAAGGCTGTGCTAGCTTGGGATGGAAAGACTTTCTTCTGAAAAGACAAACGCGTAGGCTTTCTCCCGTTTGATGCTAGTCATTGGTGTGGTTCTGAAGGATGGCAGTGCGTGCTATGCGATTGAGACATGGTACTAATATTCTCATAGCGATCGAACAGATCACCAGACCGTCTCGTTTAGCGATTTCGGAGCCCCAGTTCCGTGATTTATCCCCACTCGGCTTTGTGGCTGACAAAACATTCCCGACTTTTTTCTGTGCTTTAGACGGCGAGCCAATGTCAACCTTGATTCAAGGCTCCTTCCCGTGGCAAGTTCAGGTAAGTCGGGATGTCACGGATGCTGTTGACACGGCCCGGTACATGAATCAGGAACCAAATGACTGAGCGGTTTCCTGTGCTTGATGTACAGTCTGTATCGGCTATAGCGTACCCTTTTGATTTCCGTGATTTTATCACTATAACCGATGCATCACTATATGCGATACGATCGATTTTTTTCGAGCGACACATGAAAGGCAAGGAAATACTTCCAGCATGGCGTTTTGACAAAATGAGCATGCTGCATAGTTGACAGTGCCCGCATTTCCATAAAAAATTCTGTTATGTACATGTATCACTATCGAAATAAGCAATGTGAAGAAAGTAAAAAAATAGGGCCTTTGATATTATTGCTACATGTATTTTAAAGTTATCACTATAGCCGATAATAATATAGTGTGTTATGCATGTTTTGATTCTTTGTTGCCATCATAATATCCGATATATCATTACATCCGATAATATTGGTTATAGTGATATTTATACTGGATAAAATACGTTTTGCTTTTGATATTTCGTACCAATATCACTGTAGCCGATATATTCTTATATCCGGTCACTCTATAGCCGATACAGACTGTACTAGAGTTGGGACATAATTCAGAGAACTACTTGAGACTGCGGCCTAGAATATCTTATCATCTTGGACACTGGGGTGGATACGTGTGTAGATCTGCACTGAACATAATGTAGCAACATCAAGCGGCGCTATGTTCATGCCATGGACCTTGACCTGCGCTGCACCTGCCATGGACGTTGACCTGCACTGCACCCGCCATGGAATGCAGGCAACACATACAATGTACCACAGGTTGAAGTCTCCCAAATTCTCCATGTGCAAGTGAATGTTATAGCACACACATTTTATGTTATCTTTCTAGCGCCTTGTATTGAGTTATGACTGTACTAATATGTGGGTTCATGGTCATTTCAGTTCATGGTCATTTCTTGAGAGTCGATTCACTGGTGGTGGCCAGCTAGTGGCTGAAATGTTTGATATCTCTCAAGCTGTCGCTCTGGCCTCTGGGACTGTGTTGAGGGCTGTGTTGAGGGTTGTGTTGAGGGCTGTGTTGAGGGCTGTGTTGAGGGCTGTGTTGAGGGCTGTGTTGAGGGCTGTGTTGAGGGCTGTGTTGAGGGCTGTGTTGAGGGCTGTGTTGAGGGCTGTGTTGAGGGCTGTGTTGAGGGCTGTGTTGAGGGCTGTGTTGAGGGCTGTGTTGAGGGCTGTGTTGAGGGCTGTGTTGAGGGCTGTGCGGAGAGTGAAGTCAGAGCAAAGCATAAGCCTAGTGCCTACGTCACTGTCGGGATAAAACGCTGGCCTAAACATTGTCTCGCAGCTGAATTAGGTAGCGTGTGTGTGGTTCTTTGATTTCCATCCTCCCCGCAGTTCCTGGGAACAATAGCCGACTTGGAAGACTGGCGGGTGGCTTCGACGCGTATGGAGCTACTGGAAATGGTCGACTATGCTCAGGTAAATGAATGGGTTCCACCTCCACCGCATGCATTGATGAACAGGACGAACGCTGTTGCTGTGCAAGCGTAGTGGTGGCTTATGTGATCATGGTGATACCACTTTAACTATTAGATAAGCCTTGTGTTTGTTGACAGCATGTAACAAGGCGGAGACCACCGTGTTCGCCAACCACGGAGGTTGTAGTAAGATCACTGTTTCCGAACACGGTGGTCTCCACCTTGTTGCATGCTGTCAACCAACAACACTTCTAACTACTACAGACTAGCAGTGACCACACTGTGCAATGTAATAGTCCATGGACACTGTGAGTCTGAATCAGGTACACATGCACTGCATGGGCTGAATGGGTGGACAAAGAAAGATGGCACTCGGTGTCACATGACAATGACTCACTGCAATTACACTAGTGGTACATGTATCATGGTGCGCGTTATGATACACGGTGGACTGGCTATACCTGCGTGTGTCCTGCAGCATAAAGAGTGCTTGCTAACCAAGGCCTACAAGTCACAGAAGCTCCACATCTCGCCACTGTGGCTGAACGTCACTGATGATGACAACAAGGTGAGGGACGTGCAGCTCTGCAAGTGCTGCACCCACACCTACCAACCATCCCGATTTTGCCGCGACCGTCCCGATATCGAGGGTGGTAACAGGCACCCAAAATTGCATTTGTCCGGCATTCCTCACAACTACATTTGTAGAAATGTTCATACCTTCACCTAGGTATATCGTTGTTCCGATCTCAAGTTTGCAAAGGTTGGCAGATATGTGCACCATGGCTTGAGTGCCTACTATGAATAAGTGATACCATGTTGCCGCGACATGCTACTAGTGAACACATCCATTTCCACCTGCAGCCTTGCTGATTCATTTTAACCTTGACCCATCATGACAAATGTCAGTGTGTGTGTGTGTGTGTGTGTGTGTGTGTGTGTGTGTGTGTGTGTGTGTGTGTGCGTGTGTGTGTGTGTGTGTGTGTGTGTGTGTGTGTGTCAGTCTCTCTGTGGGTCTGCCTGCATGTCGCCCTTGTGGCACCAAGACTAAAACAATGTTAAGATTAACAATTGATGTAAACACCACATCATTCCATTGCTATCCTCTTGTTTGTTGCGCTGTTCTCTCTCTCCCTGCACAGCACTTGTTGGCGCGCTGTGAGTTGAAGCTGATTGGTAGCGTGGGCTATGTTCAAGATGACACGGAGCATGTGCTGGTCATCAAGTGTTGTCAGGCACCGCTCATTGAGTGCCGCTGTCTAGTCTTCAAGATCGACACTGAGGTATGTATTGCATTGTATACTATAATACTGTATTTGAATTCTCAAGTATGTACACACGGACTACAAGCCCGAGTACATGAAAGCGAATGTGAGAATGGAGTTAAATAAGGGGTTTCGGAAGGAGGAGGAAGGTCAATGTACAGAACACGTTGACCTTGAAGCTCACTTTCACACAAGAGAAACCTGAGCCTGAGGATTTCGAGTAACTCATGACATCCTATGATGAATGTTGGACCAAATCTGCTGCTAAGCATTTCTAATTTTCTACCTTAGCAAGACCCACCTCAGGGAGAACTTTTTCTGGTCCACGATTCTTGTTGTCAAAGGTGTAACTAAGTGTGAACACATGTTGTGTCCTGATTGCTCATGTATACAGAACAACGCACGGCACATATGCAGTACGATCAAGAATGCATTCGAGCTCCACATTGGCCAGATCCAGTCTGAAATGCGCGCCCTGGAGGCGGCGGCCAGACTGCAGTCGCCAGACGGCAAGAACAAGGTGGCATCGGCGCCCAACATCAGTGCCATGGCACGCACAGCATCGCGCGTACACATTCGCAAGCCCACCGAGAGGCGAGCGGGGTCGGACACCGAGCAGCGCAGACAGTCCGCGCATCACAGCTCGTCGGACACCGAGAGCCTCCACCAGTCCACCACCATCCTGGAGCAGCCCAAGCTGCCGCTGCAGATGTACCGCCAGAAATCCAAGACGTCTTTTCCGGATATGCAGGCTGTGGCCACCGCCACTACACCTACCGGTGCTGGACTAGGTGCACGCAAGAAGTCACGTACACAAATGCTTGCGCAATCCCAGCGAGACAGCAGCGATTCAGACTCGGTCGCCCACTACAAGGCGGCAAAATCCAAATCATCCGAGTCGCTACGTAGCCCGATGGGTGCCGAGGCTGGTAGCAGGGACGCGTTCGATGGCGGCCACTCCAGACACGGCAGTGATTCGCTGGCCCAGTCATCGGCCAGTGTTCAGCAGAAACTGGGCAGTCTGCCAAGACCCCCAGTCATCCAAACGGAACAACACTCTGACGGCATGAGACGACGGCTGTCCACACTCAGTTTTCTCTCTAAGGACCCAACCTATGCATATGTATCAAGTCGTTCCATTACATCAGGCAGATCCCGATCGGCCGATGATCTCTTCTCACTCAAGTATTCAGAGATTGGGGAACACAAAGAAGAAAGAAGCTCTAAGGGTATTGATCCGTATGCCACATACGCCAAGTCATCCAAACAGGTCACTCATATTTATGCTCGGCCGCACAAGGATAGACAGACCATAGTGCCTGCGAGAAAGGTGAGCCAGTTCGATCCCTACTCGAACATCGATGAAGTGAAACTCGGCCTCACCTGGGCAAGTCCTCCGGTGCAGCGAACGAAACAAGAGCAGCAGCAGCCAGTTCCGCCACTCACACCGCGCCCCACACTGGCACGATCGAAACAAGGCCTAGCAAGTGCCAGCTCGGAATCGCTGACTGGTGGGAGATCGATTCCATCCTCACCGGCTGTCATAACACCCATTACATCACCAACAACACCGGTGCTAGCAGATCAGGCACAGAGGATGCTAAGCGACAATGATCCTGCATACTCGGTGCCAGTTCCAGTCGCTACGCTTGTTCATTCCTTGCCACCAGCTGCACCACCAGCACCACCAGCACCACCTGCACCATCAACAGGCCCACCAATCCCACCGGCACCACCAGTACCACCTGCTGTTCCGGCAACAGTTGAATCAATACGGGTTGTTGATACTGTATCAACAGGAACAGCACCACCCCCGCCTCCATCTTTAGGACCACCAGCAGCAATACCTGCATCTCCACCAGTGGCTCCACGTCCTACAGAATCCCTGGTGGAGACAGAATCATCTACAGAGTCAACGCCGCCTGCCCCGCCTGCCCCACCGCGACCTCCCTCCAGTCTGACAGGGAATTCAGGACCTCCTCCAGCACCTCCCCTAACACTGACCCTTGATTCCGGCCCACAGTCAATGTCAATACCTGCACCACCTCCGCCACTACCCGCAGGCCTTCTTTCAACCGGTCCCCCGGCGCCACCAAAGCTGCCCCAGGCGAAGGAGACAACCACCACCACATCGAACATTCCAGCGCCTCCGCCACCAAATCTTCTATCCACTTCAGGATCTCCACCGCCACCACCACCACCACCACCACCACAAGGAAGTGGCTCAATTAATGCTCCACCAGCACCAGCAGCACCAGCACCACCACCAGCATCATCAGCAGCACCAGCACCTCCACCACCCCAGTCCAGCACTGCAGCAGGTGCTCCCCCACCGCCTCCCCTACCAAAGGGACTCCTCTCTAAAGGTGGGCCATCGCCAAAGAAGCCTGTCGGCCTTGCATCATCACCTCTGGCTGCTGAACAGGTAGCTGTGGCAAATGCAACTTCTCCATCAGCAGCAGCAGCAGCACCCCCACCACCTCCTAGCCTCACTGGTGGTGCTCCTCCGCCAGCACCTCCGCCACCACCCAACCTCTCCAGTGGTTCTCCTCCACCACCACCCAACCTCTCCAGTGGTTCTCCTCCACCAGCACCTCCACCACCACCCAACCTCTCAGGTGGCGCTCCTCCACCAGCACCTCCGCCTCCACCCAGCCTCTCAGGTGGCGCTCCTCCACCAGCACCTCCTCCACCACCCAGCCTCTCCAGTGGTTCTCCTCCACCAGCACCTCCGCCACCACCCAACCTCTCCAGTGGTTCTCCTCCACCACCACCCAGCCTCTCAGGTGGCGCTCCTCCACCAGCACCTCCACCACCACCCAACCTCTCCAGTGGTGCTCCTCCACCAGCATCTCCTCCACCACCTGACGTGGCCTCTACAGGTCAAGCAGCAGCACCGCCCGCACCAATGCCCTCGGGTGGAAGCAACATTCCCCCTCCCCCACCATTGCCAACTCAAGACCAACTTGATGGCAAGGTACCAATAGTGCCGAAGAAGAAGGAAGAAGCAAAGGATGCGGGACCGAAGACTAAGTGGATTGAAGAACAATACTCCGAGTATGAAGATGAGGAAGTCTCAGATGAAGAAGGTATGATGCATGCTCTAACATTTTTGATTTATACTACACAACACAACACTGCCGGATTTGGCACAATGGAATCTGCAGTACTAGACAATGCACTTCAAAGAGTTAATCCTTGAGTTGCCGGTACATCATATTAAAAAAGGTTCAATTTAGAAAGCTGTCTCTGCCTAGTGTGTAAGCTCTCTCAGCTGCACCACAATGCCAATAAGGATTGCGAAATAACTTACAGCTAGTCTGGCCTAGAGTTATTACTACATCCTCTCAGCTCTGCAACACCAATTGGTTTACAGTCTCGTTCACTATGCATCTGTGTACATATGTGTGCGTGCGTGAGTGCACACACACACACACACACACACACACACACACACACACACACACACACACACACACACACACACACACACACACACACATATGTACACACATTCCTTGACCTTGGTAAACGTTACGGCATTGATAGGTTACACAGTCCCCATCACCCATCAGGGGAGAGGGGTGGAAGGGGCTGAGGAGCAGCACTTCTGACGGCACACTAGATGATGACGTAGTCATAACTTCATGTGGCATGGGAAGTCGGCCCTTTCTGCACTGTCCTGCGTTTCGTGCGGTCACACTTGTGTCTGGCCAAGCTGCTGCTGGACTTGAAACTGCGGTGACAGGTGATGCACTGTGCACTGTGGAGTGATTGGATTGCCGAGATGCTCGGTGTTGGGAGCAGGCCCGTGATCACACCGATTCACATTCACACACATGCACACACACACACACACACACACACACACACACACACACACACACACACACACACACACACACACACACATACACACACACACACACACACACACACACACACACACACACACCCACACACACCATTGATGTAAGCATACAAGGCAGCTCAGGAATGATATTGTAGTTGAAGGTACGTTGCCTGAATTGAGAGGCTTTGTGCGACCATTTTTTTTCCTTTTCCACTTCAATGCCGGCACCGATGTCTCACGTTCAAATGCAGTTTCTGGTGCGGAATTTGGAAGAGAGAAAAAATGCCGTGCGAAACCTCTCTAACGTTATCATACGTGTTTTTGTCTTCAGATCCTAACTTGAAGAAGGTAATCATGGAAGAAACTGAAGGCTACATATGGCAAGTAAGTGCAACGGGTTCAGGCGACGTAGATTGGTCAAAGGTTTACCTTACTGAAATTGATACTCAATCTAATTAATTGTCCATGTCTCTGTTAGAATTGATGAGCAGTGGTCTACATAGCACCAAGTACTGAAGTAGCAGATAAGGGTGGGTTCGCAAAATGGTCAGATCTGCACTGGGAGGCACCGACGGTGTGACAGCTCCTAGTCAGCTGACGAAAAATCATTTTTAATTTGTTTAGATTTTATATTGGTAACTTATTCCCGTGTTCATGTGTTGTGCAGGTTGAAGCAAACTTGGGCCAGGTAGGCTTCAACCAGTTCCGCCAGCTGATGGATAGATACGTTGATCGCAAGGCTGATTCCAACATCAATGCCGTGTGCCGTTCACTCAAAGTGCAGCTGAGAGGAGACCTGTAAGTATTTCTCAAAGGCTGCGGCCAAACCAGTGTGACACCCACCCACCCGCCCGCCCGCCCGCACGCACGCACGCACGAACACACACACACACTATTTGTTCTTCTGTCTGTTTGTCTGTTTCCGTTGTGCATCTGTATGTCTGTCTCTCCTTTCCTTCTGCCATCCCTCGGTATGACTGTCTCTCCATCCCTCTGTATGACTGCATATCACGTTAACAACCTTGACATAGGAATCCAGAACACTCGTGTAACAGCAGAAGATGATGCGGTCCTGTGTTGTTTTTCCCATTTCTAGGCTGTATCTCCGTAAGGGTGCACTGAGAATGATCCGGAAAGAGGACCGTCAGACTTACATGGAGAAGATGGATGTGGAGGCGCTTCCCCGTGAGTTCACAGCCTGATCAGCGGAGGGCACCGTAATGTGCTTGATAACATGTGACTGATTTCAAGTATAATTGTCCCGATGTGTGTATTACTACTAGCTTCAGTGTTGTTGGCAGGTCACACTGGCACGGCGGCATGCTTCACTCATCATGCACATGCTGCTCTATAGGAAGTAGGAGCAATCACATCTCTTACAAGTAGCATGTTCCACATGATATGACCAAGAGTACATAGGCGGTTATGTACTCTTGCAGTCTCTTGGTATGACTGAATGCCTCTAGGCCTACAAGCATTCCGAGTAATCAACAGTCGGTGACGCTGTCTGAGGCCACTCGCGGTCTGAGCATGTTTTTCTGTTGTTTTGCCTCTTGTGTACTCTCTACACAGGAATGACGACTGTGCGCAAACGGCGTCTCATTCGCACCAAGAAACGCGAGGTGCCCATCGACCATCCTGGTCCTGAGCCACTGCGCCGCAACACTATGACTAACAAGACAGGAAAACCCGGCATCAAGTCAACTCCTTCATCGGCACAGTTTGAGGGCATTCCAAAGTCAGCCAAGGGAATTGTTGCTACCGACACATCCAGCAAGGACTGGAAAGAGAAAGTTCTGGGAGCAAAGAAGGCCAAGAAAGCCGAGGAAGAAGCCCAAAAGCAACTCAAGCAGCAGCAAGACAAGGAGAAATGGGACTCTGTCCCTGCGTGGAAACGCAAACTGATGGAGCAGAAAGAAAAAGAGGCAGAGGAAAAGAATAAGCCCAAGGCCATGGCCGTCCAGCAGAAGAAAGAACTCCAGGCCAAGATTTCTGCAATGGCTCCCTGGAAACGGGAACTGTTCATCAAAAAGCATGGCTTGGAAGGGCAGTTCGATTTCTAAATATTGTCAGCCTGTGCTGCGTGGCATTCTTATCCTGTGGCAAGGTCTGCTTTGAGACAAACACTTTGATCAGAGTATTTTACAAAAAAAGCTGCCCATTGACCATCCATGGTCTATAGAGAATTAGCGTGCATCAAAGCAGCTTGTGTGCTTGCATGCGCTCAATCACTAATTGCATTGCTGCTTTCATGAGTTGAAATCTAGTACATCGAACTATGTTTGTGTGCTTAGTGTAAGAGTTGGTTGGTGTCGCCGGGTTGCGGCTCTCTCGCATTGAGTACTATAACGTTAGTATTACTAATACACGAAAATTGCACTGGAACAATGGTCATGTGACCCTGTCAGTTAGTTATACTGTTCGCAAATCACAATACTGTGGCACACATACATAATTATAGAGTTTATTATTATTATTATTATTTAATATCAGGATATGCCGTGTTCTGCTTAGATTGTACATACAACTGACCTTCTGTTTCCTGTGTAGTGATGTGAGAACAATTTTTTTAAAATATTGATTATGACCGATGGAATACCGTACTTTGGTCAAGATGAGCTTGGGTGCTTTTTTCCGAGCTAATAGTCAGTGGACTGGTGCATTGTACAAATATGAAAAGCATATCCGGACAAAATGTACGGTCAGTCATGTATCAGCAACAGAGAATTCAGTACTGTAGACCAGGGAGTAGTTTAATACCGGTATTTTATTACTCCCAAGCGTATACTACACTGTACCAGTATTTCCCTGTGTATAAGTCAGTGCTAGCAAGAGTACATAACCCCTGGGGTTATTTACTCTTGGTGCTAGCATGCCGGATGAGTTGTATTCACAGTCCAATCTTTGACGGTGATGCGTCCTCTACAGAGTCGTAAAATCACCACTTCAGAGCTTGTAGGGCATCCCATGCGCGGTCAGATAACTGGCGGCCGGTTAAGTGACGCACTACTATACTGGAGTCTGGTGTCCTGGGGTAGCATGTTGCTCTTGAAATCCATGTTCAGGATCTTGATGTATGACATTACAGGGGTGTAGCTGGTCCCCCTTTAGGGGGGGGGGGGGGGGGGGGGGTGTAGCTGGTCCCCCTTTGGGGGAGGGGGGGGGGAGGTGGTCGTGCACGGCCGCATATGTGTAGGATGGCTGGTGGCAGGTCATTCACGGTCATTATGTGCATGCTGAACCTAGGCCAAAAGTTTTAGGGGGGGGGGGGGGGGTGCACGTGTCCCCCGGGCCCCGTGCGGGCTATGCGCCTGCATTACATGATGGGCAAGTATACCCTTTCAAGAAGCCACATTAGCTAATAGCGGTTACACGGCAGACCTCTGTAGCAGAACCAGAACCAGCCATCTAAGCATGAACGGCGACCCTTCAAGCTAACGTCAGTACCAATCAAGACACAATCAAGTCACTAGTAGCTTCAAGCGTTGCATTTTCTCTGAACTATTTTGATTGTAATATCAGACTAGTGGATACCATTAACATCGCACATGTACTCATAAGTCAAGTATTTACGCAGTCGGTGTTAGACAGTAGCAGGAATAGGAGTAAGGTAACGCATGGCTCCCATTCAAGCCTGCCTTGAACCCAGCACAGAGCACACGGCTACAAGACGTCACCTGCGGCCTCGCTCTCCGCACGCAGAGCCTCCATGTCGGCGTCAATACACAGCTGTGTCTGTGATTCCAGGGCCGCAAACCTTGCCTCGCGCTCTGCGCAGCTGTCAAGCTGATCCGTGGCGTTCTCGTCAGCTTCCTCATCGTCCTGCTTGCCAAGGTCTATGTCCCTCCAGCCGTGCGCAGTTGCAAGCTCCCTGGCTAGCTCTGTCAAACACCGCTCGTCATCATGATCGCTATCCGCAAGGCCAGCATCATCAAAGTCAATGACTTCCAAGTCACCCTCATTGAATTGCAACTGGTCAGTCTCGGCATGAGTGCTGGCCGTTGGTGTAACGGAACCATTTGCGTCGATTCCATCGATACCAACTTGGTCTGTTGCAACATTTGTGTCACTCAGCTGGTGACGGAGTTCATTTTGGTGAGATTCACAGATGTGGTCCGCACCATTGGAAGTAGCGGCACTGCATGTTATGGCATGAGCTGTGCTAGGCTGCTCATCGACATAGTCCGGTATCCACACAGCCTTGGAGCCAAGATGAAATCCAACGCTCTCAATCTGCGGTTCCATGTCTGGCTCTCCATCAGGCTCACTCACGGATAGAGCGGTGTCTTGTGCGTCACCCGTGTCGTCGATCAGAAAATTATACAGAGGTCTGTAATTCTCTGTGTTCGACTTGTTCGGCTGTGGCGCTTGGCCATCTTCGAGCAGGGAACAAACACTTACGACCTCACGCTGCAGTACACCAGAATCCGTTTGCTGTCTGCTAGATGCTCTGTCAGCTGGACGGGCTGACGCAGCAGAATGTTGAAATAGCGGAACTGACGACCTCGGAGCACGGTGGCTATGGGAGTGGACTGACACTGGCCTGGATCCTGCTGGTAGGAGATCAAGGGCGTCTGCCTCAGAGCGAGCAAATGTATCTTGCAGATGTGGTGATGCATTGCGTGCTGGTTCTGCCACCGTCCGCACACTTGAGTCGCTTTGCTGGGTATCACTCGACACACTACTATCAAACTGACCAGTGACATCATCACACTGACCAGTGACATCATCAAACTGACCAGTGACATCATCGCTCACTCTACTCGTTGTCCTGCTCAGTGGCTGCTCCGCAGCGAGATCAGACAGAAGCTTGCCCTCCTTGTGTTTCTGAAGCATCAGGCGCTCCGTGTACGACAGCTGGCTTTTGCCGAAATCCAGGTTCAGCTGGGCCGCCGACGGCATGCCAGGCTGGAGATCGTGTGACGATGTGCCAGTTGATACGGGCTCTGGTGGAGCGACCGATGCACTCATTGTACCTGGATGCATCAAATAGAATGACACACCTGTGTGAGGGAATCAACCTCCAGGGTGTGGAAACTTGGGGAAATGGACGCATACTTCCGCACCCTAGGCAAAGATAACAACAGAGTTAATCCTCAGAATTCTTTGTTGCCATCTTCCATAGGTCCGTCAAATAGTAGTAATAGGTTTTTCATTTGACCCGACGAGACCTGCGAGCGTAGTGTGGTCTCGTCGGGTCAAATGAAAAACCTATTACAGTACTATTAATTCTCAGAGTTAGACCACGCACTTTATTTTATAATTATGATGTACAATAAAACCTGCCGGGGGGGGGGGGGGAGGGACTCTGGTAAGGTTACTACTAATGAAGGGGATCGCTCTCATAAAACGACACCCTCAGGCCTGTCCCAGAGGACCACTAGAACAAGGACCAAAGGATATCATTCTTCAGTCACATGACCCTGGATACAGAGCCCACCTGTGTAAGTGACCAGGATCGTGGGTCCCTTGGTCGACTTAGATAGGTTTTAGTACAGCTAGCCACCTACGTGATACTCCATGATGACCAGTCCAGGCCCGTGATCACTGGTAGTTTGCCACACCTGCTGATGCTGTGCTTCGGGGAAATGTTGGGCACCTTCTCAGTCTCACGTTTTCACCCCTTCCAGTCATCGCGGAGAAAAACCAAGTACAATGTACAGTATCGTGATCAAGAGCCAAGAGACTACACTGAGATAAGACAAAGAAAATATTGGTGGCAGTCCCCCTATAATAGTTATGCCGGGGAGCAAAACTGAGTTAAATATTCATAAATTCGAGGGAGATGAAAAGGGAAAAGGAAATCTAAAAATCAATATCATGAAGCAAGCATCGTCCGGGACTTACTTGCTTTCGGTGTGGCCATGTGTCCTTCTCTCCATTCCTGAACAGCGCGTGCAAAACCCTCTGCACTGGCCTCTTCGTCGTACTCTCCCCAAAGTGCACCGCCTCGTTGACTACGCGGTCTTGTGTTGCCGTCCCGATCCAGGGCAGTGCTCGCCGTGTTTGTCACGGTTGCTGTTGTTGTTGTTGTTGTTGTTGTTGTGCTGGTGGCAGTGGGGGTGTCTGCGGGCTCACGACCTTCACGCCACGCTCGAACCGCTTCCTGGAACGACTGCGCCTGTGCTTGCTCGTCATACTTGCCATTAAGTAAGGAGTCAGTGGAGAAATTGGCTGCTTGTTCGCTTGTCCCCACTCCCTCTGCAGTTACTGAACCTTGCTGACTGCTCTGACTGCTTGTTGATGCCCTAGTCTTCTTGCTGAAAACACCAGGGCAAGATGTAGCCTGTTGTCCAGGAAGACAGTGTATTGCAAAACAATAGGGAAACACTTTAAAACAAACTGAAGATTTAAAGTACTACTAACAGCGCTATCACATGATACCCAATTGTATACAGTCAGTGTCAAGTTACATTCGGCTGATCTCCCAATTTCAGAATTTTCTTCCAAGCCAGCCATGTCAAGATAAGCTTTACAGCCTCTTTTCCTCCCCTCCAAACAAACAACCAGTAAACACCATGCTGATGCAGTGCACAATCGAAATCTTCAGACTGGTATTCCAAACAATCAGCCCCTCCCCCCCCCCCCCCAAGTAAGGTAATTCTGCCAGAAAACTCTGGAATTCCAACTCAACCTCTTTTCGGCCATATACCATGATGGTTTCCGAGACATGGCTTCTCAGCGCTCCCTTATGATGAAACCGGGTAAAGCAGGCAGAACAGTACAATTCCTTGCAGTCTAGGCAGTTCTGCAAGAGCACACGACCGTAGAGAATGCAGCACACGTGCACGTGCACACACACACACATGCATTCACATACACACTCATGCATGCACGTACACACGCACGTGCGTACGCACACACGCGCGCGAGCGCATAGCACAATATGCTAGCTGTTCACATTACAATGATCTTGTGTGCTGAAGAACATACGGCCAACTAATCACTCCTGGTTTGTCCATTTCCCCACCATTCAAATGTATACATGTACTAAGTTACAAGTTCTTATTAGGGAGAATCCCAGCCACCCGATCGCCGTGATTCCCTCCGAGCATCCTGGCACTCTTGGTGCACAGGGTCATTAAATATCAGGCACATCACATGTCCTGTGCAATCTCCTGCCTGCTCCGCTCTTAAGTGTCAACACATGTACCTATACCCGTGCGGCATGTGAGAGAGAGAGAGAGAGAGAGAGAGAGAGAGAGAGAGAGATAGATAGAAAGAGATAGATAGATAGATAGATAGATAGATAGATAGATAGATAGATAGAGAGAGAGAGAGAGAGAGAGAGAGAGACAGTCAGAGAGTCAGACAGACAGACAGACAGATAGACAGAGAGAGAGAGAGAGACCGTAAGCACGCTGGGCACACTGACCTGACAAGCTCCTGCTGTCTCACACTGCCCACAGACTGGCCGAGGATCAGCCGTACCCACACCAATACCGGTGCTTGCGGACACGCGCGGCGCTACAGACGGTGAGCAGTGCATTGCTGATGAAACACCCATCTTGACGGTGCCATTCAGTGCTGCAATGTTGTCATGTCGGCCCAACTGAATCTCCTTCAGCTTTTCAGAGAGCGGAGTGTCATTAGAGCGCTGACGTGGCTGTATGGGCTCGTCCTTCAGATACGTGAGTCGAACTTTCTTTGGCTTGGCTGCTGGCTGCTTCTTGGCCTTCACTGGTACGTCCGCTGTACCACTGAGGTCGGTGGTTGCATCTCTCGGAAAACTAGGCAATGTGCCTCGGGGACGCTTTGGCTTGCGAGGATCCAGCGACACGATGTCCGCACCAAAATTCGACAGACTCTCCGCACGAAGCGCATCACGCTCGGCCTTCTCCCTTTCTGACGACAGGTGCTTCTTAAGGAGATCAAGCTTCTGTGCCGCCAGTCTATTCTCTCGCTCAAGGTCTTTGGCAGACGCGGCAGTGTACTGAGATGAGGTGCTGTATGTTGAAGACAACACGTAAACCAAAGACCATCAACACTGTGTGTGTGTGTGTGTGTGTGTGTGTGTGTGTGTGTGTGTGTGTGTGTGTGTGTGCGTGTGTGTGTGTGTGTGATGCGTGTGTTTTGCTGAGTGTGTATGCGTGCGTGTGTGTGCGTGTGTGTGTGTGTGTGTGTGTGACGGGAGAGTGGGACAGCAGTACAGAAGACAACCCTGATGATGTACCGTGGCCGATGACACCTTTGCAAACTGTTTCCAGCACTGACAAAGTCACCATTCAATTGGAGTGTGTGGTAGTCTGAATGAATATTCTCTGTTAACCACGGTGGAGCGAAGAATATAGCCTATAGGTTCTTTCATTCCCTTAATCTTTTTATAATTTTAATACCAATGATATAGGGTATCCAGTACTGGTACAAACCCAGATTAAAACAGCGCAGTGGACGTGAATGCATACTGGGAAAATCTGGAGGTCTACATGATCATGAAAGCTGTCAGTTCCACAACATCATGCACATCATTGTGCTGAGACAGTATTATTATTTATTATTATTAAATTTTGAATAGGGCAGTCCCACATGCCTAGAGTATGCTTGCTGGAGCTGTTGCTAACATTCGATTTACGATTTAGAGAGACTTACCCCTTTCCTCTTTTCATCGTGTTGCTGCTCTTCACAAGCAATGCTACTGCTTGTACAGTGCGTGAACAGCACGACAGCTGGGACAAACGTTTCTTTACAAAGCTGACTGCTGGACACCGTTCGTCGACGCTAGCACCTAGTACCTAGCGCCGTTCGAAACCACGATGCTCACGACAAGGGTACCGCTACAACACTGTCACTACTAGCAACAGAGCCGTGACTACAGACGTGACTACAGACGTAGACCGGGTGGGAAGAAGAAGACGACTCTGCAGTCAATCGGAGACGATTGCTTCAGATTTATTATCATAGCAGGCTGTAGAATACCATGAATACTACTTAGCCGTGTCTACCAAGTACCTACATGATTGTACTACATAGTCATTACAGTGTAGATCTACAGTACTACATTATTTGTACATACACAGAGGGGTTGATACCACCATGCTGAACATATTTTTAGATTTATCGGTATATGGGCATCGGCGAAATGCCTACAACTACTGAGCGTCTACCACTTACCAGGTCTACTACTACTACTACTAGTACTAGTACTAGATCTTACCGTCCTCATGGTCCTAGCCTTGCTTCAAGGATCTTGGCTCTTGCATGCAGGAGGTGTTTTATTTGAAAACATGTCCTTGGTGACACTTCTTGGTTACCGCGACCACCTATCACCATTGCCAAGAGTACATGAAAACCGTTTTCATGTACTCTTGCCATTGCGTGTCAGGTCAGCATGGCAACCAGCCGCGGCGCAGTACCCGTTCAAGCACTGCGTCTTTGTTTACGGACACGTGCACCTTCTTGATCTTCAAAGTCAGTCGATCAAGTCAGGCTAAAAAGAGCTCAAAACCAAAAATCACCAGTTCAAATGTCTGAAAGGGAAAACACAAAGAAGTGAAACTACCAGGCCCGATAAACATCGTGGACATGATAATGATGGAGTACAGCTTTGTCACTGAAGCCTAGGCTAGAGCTCCCAAATGGCCACTGTCGTCGCACGTGGTATTCAGGGTGGGTTGAGGCCGGCGTGGAGGAGATCTGCCCAGGTGCAAATGCAGTATGGAAGATCAACACTTCGGGCCGCCAGCTCCAGCACCGTCAGTACAGGACCTCAGAACGGGCCACGACACTCAGACTTAGCACCCTGGTACAGGTCCTGTTTGTTCGTTCCCGGCGACAGTGAACGAAAGCTGAGAAAGTCAGTAGAATGTGGAGCTGACTTGTGTATTCTGGATCTGGACGATGGCGTTGGACATGACAAAAAGGTATACAATTTAATCTGCAAGTACAAAATTAATCATGGTTGTAGCATGATGAAATCAATCACGACCTTTTCATTGAGTTGCCAAGGACGGGAAACTAAATACATGTAATATACAAGTAAACAAGCGCTAAGCGTTTCGGAGACAGCAGTTACACATAATAATAATAATAATAATTTACACATAAATGTCGACATAATTACCGTAAAGTCGCGGATAAAAGCCGGGCTTATAAGCACATAAGCCGCTTTCTGCATCAGGCTTTAATGCAAACCATGCTTATATGCACCACTGATATTTTGCCAGGCTTCTGTGCGCGACACGCGTAGATCTACCACTGACTACCGGTATGGCGGCAGTTTTACTATGCACCGTCTACATAGTGCATACATTCTTGACCTACCCGATCCGCGCTTGCATAGAAGCCAGGCTTCTATGCGCGACAGGCGTATATGCATTTGACCCGTTTGATTTTCAGGCTTCTATCCGCGATGTGCTTGTATGCAAACCCGGCTTTTATCCGCGACTTTACAGTATAGGAAATTCTTACACTGCAAGCGAGGATCCCTGGTTCGAGTCCTGATGGTGACAGTCAATTTTTTCTTCAGACTTTTCCCGTTTGCGTCTTTCCCTCAAACTAGTCAAGAAATTCTTACAGTGCAATTAGTCCTCCTTGTAGTTATAATATGCAAACGTAATCAATAAAATTCTCACTATGGTAAATTGCACAACTTGTCCGTTTAGCCCGGTTGTGCTGCGAGTACTATCCTCGTCTACTCAGCTAGTGCTACCGTCGGTTACTAACATGGCCTTCTTATGAGGTGAAGACATTGGAAAATTAATTTTAATTTTATAATTGATAATATACAGTGTAAAATCTCTCGGACGGGCAACACAATTGTGCAAATCATCATACAACAGGAGATAGCTCAAAATGTATAAATCAATTCAAGTGCTAGTAAATCAATTGGGAACACGAATAGCAAATAACAGCTAACAGTATACTGCTGGTGATCCATTGCTGGTCAGCACCCCGGTGTGTGCGAGTTGAAGCGATCACTGCGTCTAGTCTTGACAATTTACTCCTCCTGTGCCTTTTTTCCTACCATACATATGGTGTGTCCCTGGACATACGCTTCGGGCATGCGAACGCCAGGTTAAACCACCCCTGCCCCGCCAGGATCTGATCCATCTTGGATCGACATATTCTTGTTCATGTAAGCAAGTCATGCGGTGCCCAGGAATTACCCTGCTTCCCCACAGCAGTGCAATGATCGGTTTGCCAAAGCTAGAATCCGAACAGTACCGGATCATTCTTATTTTCCTGGTTCTTCATGTGTTGGTATCTTTGCTCTTGTCAGGCCATGGCTAGAGAGATGATATGCAACATAGTACCACAATTGGTCTATCCAAGTACAACAAATACGCTGGTTCGCTTGAATGCCACCTCGGCACTGACAAGGGATGGTTTATCTCAGCTGGAGCTCGATGTGGGCATGCTGAGCACCATGAAGACGCTGCCCAGCGCCGTGGGCCTGAGCAAGGCCGACACGGCGCAGGACGTTGAAACGTTCATCACGCTGCTCGACAAGGTAAGCAATGCGGTGATGAACTGTGCTTTTCCTTCTAGCACCGCCATCTCCACGTCAAATAATCTTACTGCAGGTCAGTTGAAACATCTGTGTGTTGTGATATGACGGGCTGATGAGGCTCTAGTATCCCACTTGCTTGGACTTTTTTGGCCAACATCTACATGAGTTTACCGAGTGCTCACGGTCGTCGTGAGTTTCCTTCGGGAATGGACACGATAATTTACTTTTACTTTTCTTCTACTTGCCGTTCTGTGTCCACTTGCCCCCCGGTGTGCTGCAGTACTTGCCACAAGACATTCCTCCGCTGGGTATCTACCTGATGGTTGAGTCACCTCTAGCCATTGTCAAGCTGGAGGATATCTGTAGCGCATTGGTCAACGCGTCCCAGAGCATGCGTTTGAAATCGTTCCTGCCGGGTGGCCTGGCTTTCGGCCACATGGATTACTGCACCGACATGGGTAAGACATAATAACTACATGTACAGTTGTGCTGGGTGAAATCCGACCCGACTTGCAAAACTGGCACTCTGTACCAGTTCTGATTACATCATTGTAATTGTTACTTGTACATGTGCATGTCCAGCCGCATTCGTGTCACTTCCGGGGCGTCAAGGGCCGTGTAAATTGAGGGCTCCAAATGTGCACCCCGGGTCGGATTTCACCAAGCGCAACTGCACTTTGTAAACCGTAAGAAGAAGAAATGTGGAGTACAGTAGATAATAGATATTGGTTATAACGTGCCCTTCTGATTTTTCACATTTTATCACTATAACCGGTATATCACTACAGGCGATTTTCAACTGCGCGCGTCATACATACACATTATACACGTGTGGGTACTCGATCGCGCTAATGTAGCGTACTGATACGTGATGGATGCTACTGCACCTCCAGTCTAGAGTGAAGAGCTTCTTGGCCCAAAGGCATCATCCAGGAAGCACCAGACCACAATACCCTATGACAACACACATGTGGCTCCAAGTCGAGACATCAATGCCTCACACTCGTGTGTTGCTATCACTATAGACGATAATTTTTCTGCACAAAGAGGTGTTTTGAATGGTGATTCTGTATCCTTATAGCCGATTTATTGCTATATACGATATATTGGTTATAATGATAATTTGACTGGCTTTTTCTGGTTTTGCTTTTGATATTTTCATTTTGTATCAATATAGCCGGTTTATCACTATGTCCGATGACTTTATAACCGATATCCACTGTACCTGTACACGTACACATATTCAGATAGGATATCTGCTATGATACACAGGGGAAAGATGAAGATTTTTTTTAAGATACTGTAGACCACCCAGTGTTTGCGTCAATAATTTTTCGCTATCTCTCAGAACCAGCAGCTAATAACGATGGTAAATGTTTGCAGAACACTGTGGCCACACACACACACACACACACACACACACACACACACACACACACACACACACACACACACACACACACACACACACATGCACCCACTGTTGAGGTTTGACTTCACGCTGATTGTTTGCGGTATGCTCTTCTCGTGAAAATAGCGAACATTAATACGTTGCAAACATTTGGCAGTTTTAATTCAATAGTAACATTGTGTGTCTGGTGCCCTTGCTACCGATATCGCAGGCATTGACACTACCGTCTATGACCGCAGCAAGTTTCTCTTCGCTGAGCAGAAGCTGGCCACCGTAGCAAGGGCGTACCGCTTGCAGGCCATGGACTGTGCATATACGCTGGTCAAGGGTGAGTTTGGTGTTGTCTAGCAAGAATGGTTTGCTGCATACTGCCATTACTGGTAGCTAAGCTTGGAAAGATTGAAGTGATACTTGAGTGTGTGATATATGCGTACCGTATGCCAGCGCCTTTAAAGCCATGGTCTTGTATTCGAAACAACGCTGCTTTCCTAGATATTTTAGATGCAAAGTGACTCACCCACTATGCCATGCATGCCATAAAAGTCGAAGTCTTTTTTACAAAACACGCTTCAAATGTCATTTCATTTCAGAAGCCCATGGCTTTATAGCTGAGACTGGCTTTATAGCTGAGACTGGCTTTATAATCGAATATACCGCCATGGCTTTAAAGGTGCGGACATACGGTGTGTACTGAAGTACAACTATAGCACAATAATATTATAGTAGTTTTGTTGTAGCAGCATATGTACTCATTTTAGTACAGTAGAATCGTGCGCCGAAGAATGTGGAGCCTAAAGTTAATAACGCCGGTGTTGGTTTTCTGGCAGGTTTTGGGATACATATGATCCAGTATGAATTGTTTCTAAGAATGTGCTGTAAGAACGCAGCCAGGCTTCTGAAAGATACGGTCAACCTTCGAAACAACGTTCTTGGATGCACAACTCTACTGTACTGTTCATGATGATGATGATGATGATGAAATCAGTGTTGCTGGTCAAGCCGGAGCATCCGGAGCATGAGGAAGAGGCCCAGCGCCTCTTCTCCGCCACTGGAGTTACCATCAAGACCAGCGGCAACCGTCACCTCGGCGGAGCGATTGGCAGTGAGGAGTTCTGCTCTGCCTTCATGGCCAAGAAGGTGGATAAATGGAAGCAGGTTCTGGATTCCCTGACGGGGATGGCTGTCACTCAGCCTCAGGCCGCATACACCGTTTTTACGAAGGGTCTGTCATCCACATGGACATACCACTTGCGTTGCTCACCTTGTTCGGCTGAGATACTGGCCGAGCTTGATGAGAGGATCAATGATTGCCTGATACCTGCCCTTCTGGGGGATGGCGTTCGTCCTGGTAGCCCTGAGAGAGAGCTGATGTCATTTCCAGTGCGTCTTGGTGGTTTGGCCCTCCCTCTGTTGCAGGATAGTGCACCAGCAGAGCTCGCAGCATCCTTGAGCATCACAAAGCCTCTTGTTCAGCTACTGTTGACTGGCACATATGCGAACCCTCCAAGCGTGCCTGGTGATATGGCAAGGAGCGATTTGTCGGATACTGCCCAGTCAGAGGGCTCCGGTGATACAACCCAGGAGGTTGCCGACCGAGTGAGGCTCTCCAATCATGATCCCGTCCGCGATGCTGTTGGGGACACCCGCCAGCTGGCACGCTCGACTCGGACAAGCAAAATGCGGAGCCTATGCAGCCGGCAACAAGACATTAAGGCGGACTTGAGCTCGGAGCAACAATTTCTTGTTGAAATCGCGTCCGAAAAGGGAGTATCGTCATGGTTGACTGTTGCCCCGCGGTGGCAAGATGGAACCATCCTGAAGAAATCCGACTTCCGTGATGCCCTGTGCATCCGCTATGGGCGAAGGTTGAGTGGGCTACCCGATTCATGTGTTTGTGGTGTGCCTCTCAGCCCCGCTCATGCACTTACCTGTGCCACTGGCGGCTATACCATTGCCCGTCACAATGAGGTGCGGGACTTGGTTGCTGGACTACTGAGGGAGGCTGGAGTGGTGGACGTAGAGACGGAGCCCCGGCTATTGCCCTGCAGCAGTGAGCATTTGCCTGGTGGTCGTTCCCTCAACCGATGCGCAGAAGCTCGTCTGGATGTGCGGGCTCGCGGCTTTTGGTCGTGGCAACAGGACGCTTACTTTGATGTGCGGATCACTCATCCCGCAGCGTCTGTGTTGTCTCGATCACAAGCCCTGAGTCAGCTGAAGTCTCACGAGCGAAACAAGAAAAATCAATACGCCAGCCGTGTGGTTAACGTGGAGCGCGGCTCCTTCACGCCACTTGTGTTCTCGACGTACGGCTTTAGTGGCCCAGAAACTACTCAATTCCTGAAATCATTGGCCTCCCTGTTTGTTGAGCGCCATACTGAACTGAAGTACCCACTAGTAATGGGCATACTACGCACCCGTTTGTCTTTCTGCTTGCTGCGATGGGCAGTCACCTGCTTCCGCGGTTGCCGCGGTTCGTACGGCAAGAGGCGACAGCCGAACTCATTTCTGGCCCAGTGCCGCCAGGCGGAGTAGGGTGCTGCCTTTGGCCTCAACTTAATATAATGCTATTTGGTTTTTCCCCTTTTATTACTCTGTGTTCATTGCTTGTTTTTGTATTGATTTACTTCCTTGACTGCTTTTGTGTTTCATCATTTTCCGGTTGGTTTTGTGTTGATTTCCCCTGTTCACTTTACATATTGTAATGATATACATTTGCTTTGCCCGTAAAAGAGGCTTTTCTCATGATGATGATGATGATGATGATGATGATGATGATGATAGGGAAGGCCTCTTTTACGGGCAAAGCAAAGCACAATCATCACCATGCATCAGTACAGTGAGTAGTTAAACCCAACACGAATGAAAAATGTGTGAAATGGAATAAAAACAATATTTGTAAAAATGATGATGATGATGATGATGATGATGATGATGGTAACACACCCGAAGGCAAGCCTGCTGTCGCGTACAGACGTCCTGCGTCAGCTGAAGACCCATGAACAGGCCAAAAAGAGAGAATATTGTGCCCGTGTAAATATTGTAGAGAGAGCATCATTTACACCGTTAGTTTTTTCAACTTCAGGCATGTGTGGGCCAGAGGGGTCTCGTTTTTTGAAAAATTTGGTATCGCTTGTTGTTGAGAAAAATCCTGAGTTACATTATTCTGTAGTCATGGGACAACTTCGATCTGCATTGTCGCTGTGTTTGCTCCGCTGGTGTATTACCTGCATACGTGGTTCGCGGGCATCGTACAAGCGCCAGCGCCACAGCTTTTTAACAAGCTGCCATACCCTTAGAGCACGTTGATGTGTACGGGTGTCTTATGTTTTTTTTTTTTATTTTCCATTATGAGCCGGTCTTCTCCGATTGGTGGCCCCATGCCCCATGCTCATTGTGTTCAACTGCACTTTGCGTTCCTTTTTATATTGAGTTCCAGTGCACTTTGTGTTCATTTTCCTCTCTTTTTCATTCTAATTGAATTTTGATGTATTGCGTTTTTGCTTGCCCGTACAAGAGGCTGTTCAAATGATGATGGTGATAATAATAATGGTTTTGTTCAGTTGTAGTGCACTTGCATGTTGCTCTATGGACACCTTTCTTTTTCTCCAGACCTGGACGGTCTCCGCACGGACTGTCAGCATGCCAAGCAAAGCGGCTTCACAGGCAAGACGTTGATCCATCCTAGCCATGTGTCCGTTGCCAATGAGGTGTTCTCACCGCCAGCTAAACAAGTGGCTTGGGCGCGTGGCCTCCTCGATGCATATGCAAGGCACAACGCTGACGGACAGGTGAGGCACTCCGATAACCCATTTTCGAGTTTGTGCGAAGCATGGCGCCTGAATTATGTGCCTTTGTACAGATGAGTTAACGACTACATTATGTACCTGACTGACTTCCTTGTGTAAGCTCATTTGTACTTTTGATTGTGATGATTGTCCGAGCCCTACGTGGATATGACCGTTCTGTTTTGTATAGAAGTAGGTCTGCCCATTTCAGTGTAGGATCTATTTATCTGTGTGTGTGTGTGTGTGTGTGTGTGTGTGTGTGTGTGTGTGTGTGTGTGTGTGTGTGTGTGCACGTGTTCGTATGTTAAATACAGGCGGTGTTTGTTCATGAAGGTGAGCTGGTAGACGAGCCTATATTTCGCCGCGCTCGCTTGACGCTGGAAGCTGCAGATCGGCACAGCTCCGTTTAGTTCAGCAGAACGGCGGGACCAGCCTGTCAAAACTATTCCCATGCCACGGCAAGACAACAACTGGCCAATGTGATTCAGTCAGTAAAGCAGGGCAGACTTGAATACATGAAAATAATAGGCCTGCAAACACGAATAAATAAAATCTGAATGAATGAATGAAGACTCCCCACACATCCCATGTAGAAAGCAGATTTAGCTTGGCAAGCATCTCAGATACCTAGGCGGGGTTAGTAGGCAATCGCCGAACGCAGGCACACTCATACTTCGTTGTTCAAGAATCAAGATGCTTCCGAGAAGTACCTGTTTTGGCAATACCGGTATGCTATTAGGCGCGGTCCAGGCTGCAGTGATAGATGACAAGCCACACATGCATTTTACTCTAGACCTGTTCGTTTTATATTGGAAATGATACGTCGCCTTGCCTTTTATTGCAGAGGATTCTATCAACCATTTCTCAATCAACCATTGTGATCATGAGTCAATGCGCGACATGCAGTGCTGCCTTCGGCGCTCCAGTACGCAGCTGGTCAGGTCTGCACCGTCCACACGCACTCAATAGGGAGATTTCGCTCTACGTAATTACGTATGAAAATCCGTATGTCATACTCGCCGGGGAGTGAGGGCAACTTTCATACGTAAATCTCTCTACGGATTTCCGTAGGAAAGCTCTTTCCTACGTTGGGTCCTCCGTAGGATTTTTTTTCGCATTTTCCGGATTGTCCATGGCAACGTTCAAGCTGCGCGAAACACAAGGTACACACTCCGTACACCACGTGCAAAATAAAATGGAAAACGTGGTTTCTGTTTCTGGTGTTTGCGGTGGGCGCATGCAGCCAACGCGTTTCCAAAGCAACAACGCATGTTAAGCAGTCTTGGAGAAATCACGTAGAGCGAAAACAACAGCTCTGATTTTTACGCATGAAAATTCCGTGCAGTTCCTACGTAATTCCGTAGAGCGAAACCTCCCTACTAAGAAGCTATGACCGGCCGGGCACCGTACACTACAACAGCAAGTGGATAAACAAGAATGTGCAACTCGCGGACGGGTCGGCCGGACTCGGCCCACTAAATTTTTGTTTGACATTATCTTTTCTACGACGTACACACTGCGAGTCTTTTGGGAAGTTTTGTCTCGTGCACTTGGCTGGGCTTTACAAGGTCGGCGCCCGACATATGCTCTCACACTGCACTGCTCTGCGGCAAAATGACATTTAATTTAAATGTGCATGCTCTGTAGGGCGGCGTCAACAATAATTTCCGCCGTGGGCCGGGGTATCTGCAGATTGTGCAGGAGAGGTGCGGAATTGCACCCTCTCGCTTAGTACTCTTGAAAGCAGTTGAGTTATCTGATTGGTTCATTCCAAGCCATCCGTGATCCATAGTTTTTGGGGTGCACCAACTTCAATTCAGTCTTTTAAAAGTAAGCTTGTTTCCACCGGTCAGGGAAGAGTGGGGTTTGACTTTCTGCAGGGTGCGGATGAACTTGCATGCATGGCGCACAGGTGAAAAAGATCACAGTCGCATGCTCTTGGGGGTTTTGGAATCTTGCACAAAGGGTTGAAGCGAAGACGTCTTCTCTGCAGGGAAATCAAACTTACTTGTGCCAAGAGCTGTACAAAGGCTGTGCGACACCTTTTTTTGTTTTCAGTGGAATTGACTACCCTGTTTCGATGCACAGAATGGGACGGATGCACACCATTGCAAATGTAACAGCGAGGGAAGAGGGGGAGGGGGAAATCATGGGTAAAATACGGACATTTCAAGTTGAGTTGTTCAATGTGCGTTGTACAGTGTGCACACATTATTAGACGTAACCCAGACCCGTGGTGGACAAATCCCCATTTGATCATGTGCACACCAGAGCAAGGGCACATGAGTGACGCATACACACTAGCAGTCCACAGGGTCGTCAAGCTCCGGCATTTGACGATCAGCAGAAACGGCAAAATCACTCGTGTACTCTTGGTACTACAGGACAATTGTAACAGAAATGTCCTGTGAGTGGCTTTGCAAACCAGTGCCAGATATACTCCGAAGGGACTGGCTTTGCAAACCAGTAACAGTAATGCCCTGCTGCGACTGGCTTTGCAAACCACTTCCAAAATGGTGCACACATGCACAAGCACACTGACACACAGAACAGCAAGAAGTCCAGGAGCGTAAGAACAGGTCCGTCCCATCAACAACACAGTGTGCCACGCCACGTTAAAAAAGAAGTATTGCAAATCAAAGTTCTATGAGACGTAAGAAGAGACAGAACAGACCGACTAGACTGTCATCATTGAAAGGTGGGAGGCAAGTCAAGAAATGTTTTTTTATGAGTGGTTTCATGATACAAGAAGATTATTACTAGGACACGAATGATGATAATCTCTCTTGCAAAGTTCCTACTTTTATGCATGTATATCATGATTGGAATGGAAACCGAGGTATGCCATATCAAGTACAGTGACAGCCTTCCAGATTTCAGTAGCAGCATACGCGAAGCATGTTTTTACTCGCATTGACTGGCCACAAGTCTAGCACACACAAGCACGGCCAGGACGACGAATGATCGCAGATAATCAGCACAAAGACAAGTGGACGCACGCGCGCGCGCGCGCGCACACACACACACACAAAGAGACTCACACACGAAGAATCTTCCAGGCACCGGGAGAAGACACAATTCTAAACAAAGACGACCGAGAGGGGAAATGTCTTACACACCCAAGCCATAAGAAACGCAGCATAGTGCCCTAGAGACGGAAACAGCAATCGAGAAAGAACAAAGAACACACCCGCCCGTCAACTTCTAGCTCCCGCATTTAACCACGCCACAGGCATGGAAGGTCCACAACTCGTTTAGCACCAGAGTGTTTGTGTGCCAAGGAGATCACACCACATTAAAAAAAATTAAAGAACATGACCACCTTTGGAGCATGAAGCGCACAATACAGTGTCCAGTCAGAAAGGTACCCGCAATTGAAGCAGCAAGACTCAGAACGGATACTAGTAACAGTCCGCTACATACTCCAAATGGAAAGTCTCTACGTAACAACACAGCAACAAAAAAAGAACGGATACCAGGGGCGTCGGAAGGTATTTTAGGGTTGTACGGTCAGCCACCTGAAGTACAATTTACTCGTGGAGTAAGGGTGTCTCCTCTGGAAGTTTTCGAAATTTAGAGCCCAAAACATTGCCTTTTATCGATTCACAGGGTAGATCTACTGTGTCCGGGACAAATAGTGGTACGGTCAATGCCGTAGTGACCGTAGCGTGTCCAACGCCCCTGGATACACAATCTACTTCTAAGTACTTTGTTTCACCCACAAACATTATTACGACACTAAGCAAACATACCATAGCGGACACAGAAAACTTCAGCGCTTTGGCAATTGCTAAACCGAACATATTTTTTTAAACCTACACAGGTCACCAACAGACCAGCAAGACACTTAGTCCATAACTACACCAGGAGACCGCCAGGAAAATCAGTTTTCCTTGGTATTGGCAATAGGGATAACTAGCACACAGTGCAGTAGTATCATGACATCATCAAGAGCAGTATGACATCATCATCATGAGACCAAGAAAGAATGATGGCTTACAAGCTACTACGCCAGTCGTCGGGCGGACAGCGAGGTGCTGGTGGGACTGACAGCTCCGTGCTCATCTCTTTGCCTTAGTGCCGAGTAATACACGGTTTGGCAGAGTTGGTATCCCTGGGTATGGGTGCCAGCTGACGGTGGAATGAGCAGCTAAACGTGCCAAAAATCAATTGAATTCTAGACATTCCACTACACTAACAGACCAGTAGAGGCTAATCAATAGCATAACAATGTCCTTTCACTTTCCACACAATATCAGCAATGCAGGTGCTACGTTTGACACGGGTCAGAGTAGACATGACGTAAAACACGGAAGAGGAAACAGGAGCGAAAGCATTGCACAATATTCCCAAAGAGGAGCAATGACAGTCAAGCGTAAACTTTCCCTAGCATGTCGCCAACACCATCCGCACATAGGTCATGCAAGCAAGAAATGTCCACACAGCACAGAGCACGAATGACACCATCATTTGCACCCAGAATGAGAGTCGACAGCATTGCCGCTACCGCAGCAGCCACTGTGCCGAGTGACAAAATACGCAAAGTGACAGACACAGTGAATGGCTCAAATACCGAGTCATAGAAAGCTCAACACAGGTCATCCTTTTCAAGTAGGTGAAGTGACGAACAGACCATGTCGACAATATCACAATGAGAGATTTCAGGAGACAAGGCGACTTCGGTGCACGGTAACTCCATCGTCAATGCAAAAGTAAAGAATGCTCACCTACTCGGTACGACCCTGGAAGCCTGTTGCAACCAACACCTTTGGTAGCCTAGATAGATTTATAAACGAACGCAATTTATGTTTTCCATTTCAGAACAGGCAAAGAGAAAGCAACGGTATCATGGAAGATATGGCATAAGCACATGACGAAAGAACGGACGAGTCAGGAAATTCCCCACATATTAGATACGGACTTGAATCTTCGGACATGATGCTCTACCCATTCAGTATCACTCTATCAAGAGCTTTACAGAGAAAATACTTCAGAGGCAGAATGCGAGTGTGCGCCAATACTCACCAACACAGGCGCCAATCTCTTAGGCCTTTGAACCGCAGACAGCACCGGGGCAACACAACAATAATAAACGTAAGCGCTCAAAATGAAGCAAAGAGTGAAATACTAGCAACACGAACATAATGACAAAAGCTACAACCCCCCCCCCCCCCCCCCCACACACACAGAAAAGACACGATACGGAAAGTGACAAATCCCAGGAAACTGATCATTAGACGCCCCCCCCCCCCCCACCAACTTATTGTAAACTAACCATGCCATTCACACCTAACCATTTTTGATAAGTGACAGCCGGCCATACCCATAACAACTTCCTTTCACACACACCCTCCCAGACCTTCCTAAATCGAGGAGTAGGAGCAAAGACTACCACAGTACCAGAGAACTTTGCAGCACCGTGTCAAAGACCCCCCCCCCCCCAACAACAAGAATAAAAACCTGAATCCAGAGCATGTAGACATTTAGACAAAGAACTCAATAACAAAGATCACACCGCAGCAAACGCACATCGCCACAATGTACCCACACACCCTACCTTTACTGAGATGGCTGCTGCTGTGCTGGTTGTTGCTGTTGAGCTGGGTATGAATAGCCCATCTGTCGATAATACTCCGCCCACTGTGCTTGGATATCTGCCGCATTGCCTTGGGCTTGAGACGTAGCAGGCTGGGCCTGGCCAGCTTGCTGTGCAGTGCTGGTGGCTGGCTGCTGCTGAGCACCCTGCTGTGTCGTAGCGGCAGCAGCAGCTGCTGCAGGCTGAGCTGCTTGACCGGCGGCACCAGCTTGCTGCGGCTGTTGCTGATAGTACTGCTGGTAATACTGGGCCCAGGCTTGCTGCTGCGCCTGCATGTCTTGAGGCTGCTGCTGCTGCTGATAACCTTGCTGCTGGCCACCCATCTGATACTGGCCCCACTGCTGCTGCTGTTGTTGCTGCTGCTGGCCATACATACCTTGTTGCTGCATGGGCATCTGACCCTGCATTGGCATCTGTCCTTGCATATGCTGCTGTCCTTGCATATGCATTTGACCACCCATTGGTCCACCACCGCCGCCGCCCATCATATTTTGCTGGCCATAACCACCCTGCTGCTGATTACCACCACCATAGTTGTTGGCACCAGGGGGCATGTCACACTTCTGCCGGATCATATCCTGGGCGTGGGCTATTTGGTCGGGAGAGCCGCGTAGAGTGAACACTTTCTCGTCCGGGCCGCATGGAGCATTGCGATTCAGCTGGATATGACAACCAGTTTCCTGCTGCAGCGCACGGATGGTCTCACCACCACGTCCAATCACAAGACCACATTTCGCCCCGGGAACAGGAAACTCGCACACATCCATCGGACCGCCACCTGCATTGGCTCCAGTGCCACTGCCTCCACCGCCACCTCCCATGCGAGGACCACCGCGTCCTTCACGGCTGTTGCTCTCAGCACGCTCCAGAATGTCTGTAACCATCTGTCTTGCTTGTGGCAGACCATCAGGTGGGCCAGTAAGGACAGCGTTTCGGATAGGTCCTCCATTTTGTTCCTGGCTAAACTGAATGCGCACGCCAGTCTCTGCTTGGATCTTCTTGATGGTCTCACCGCCACGTCCAATGACCATACCGACCATCTCACGGGGGACGGGAATCTCCATGTGTCCACCACCAGCGCCACCAGCACCTGGGTTCGCACCCGCCATAGCATCGCGCTCGGCCATCAGCTCTTCAACGAGACGCCGGGCTTGATCCATAGCCTGAGCATTGCCCTGGATTCGGAGTGGCTTCTGAGGTGCATGCTGATATGGACCATCTTGAACCATTTGCATATGGCAATTGGCTTGTTGCTGCAGCCGTTTGATAGTCTCTCCCCCCTTGCCAATGATGAGGCCAACCTTTGCCTGAGGAATCATTATTTCTATGGCGTCAGCATCTGCTCCTGGCAAACCAGGCATAGGAGGCTGCTGCGGGGCGGGGTTGTCAGGTCCTTGTTCAACCAGCGCTTGGATCATCATCTTAGCGGCTGCAATAGACTCTGGCGTACCAGTAATGGAAATGACACGCTCGCCATCTTGCGGATTGCCAGGCAGAGCAGGAGCACATTGGATACGCGCATTGCTATCTGCCTGCAAACGATTTATTGTTTCTCCACTCTTGCCAATAATGATTCCAACCATACGGTTAGGAACTTTTACTTCTTCTCCGTTTGGCATCATGCCTTGCATGATTTTCGCTGCCCTTGCCTGAGCTTGAGCCTGAGCCGCAGCGAAGTCGAAATTGGCTGCAGCTTCGGCAGTCATTGCACGCTTAGCAGGATTATCAAGACCAGCCATGTCCTCGTTTGGGCGCTTAAAGCCTTGATCAAGGCCTACAGCCTCACCAGCTTCTGGCTGCTGTTGCCTCAGACCTGCCGCAAGCTCCTGCGCCTTTTTCAAGGCCTCCTGAAAGGCGGAGTTGTCCTGAGCTGGTGCACCTTGTCCTTGTTGCAAGTCCAAACCAGACGGCTCAAGATGGGTCTGACTCTCAATAGGAGCTTCGCCGTTTGGTGCAGGGTTCTCCATGGCACTACTAAAATGTCTAAAAGTCAAAGTAATAGTTACAAAGAAGCAGAAGGTCAAGGGCTAGCTAAACCGTGACAATAAAATCCCTCAAAGAAAGGGATAACACAGCTGGCTGAGCAAAACTTTGGTCTTTGTTTGTGCGTGATGGCCGGGATTCCCGCGATCACGATAGTTTCCATTTTTAGAAGAAGTTCGCATGCGCCCTTGGTTCATGACGTATCTTCTCATCAGACGAATTCGAATGAGTTCAAATAATTGTACATTTTTTTTCAAATCAAAAAATACAATCATTCAACAAGAACGTTTTCATTTGAGAGGTTTCGTTCAAACTGATCTCAACCAACTGCTTTAGGCCGTATCTTTTGACCAAGACGATGGAGCGTCTTCTTCGTCTTGGTGGAGGTGGTGCGCAGGCTGGAGGTGATGGTAATGTTGCCGACACAGCGGAACAAGTTTACATTTCATCTATGGCTCTGCTAAAGATGTTGAAACATGGCAGAGCTGGTGTCCCCATGGAAGTGATGGGACTGATGCTTGGCGAATTTGTAGACGACTACACGGTTCGAGTAATTGATGTGTTTGCCATGCCTCAAAGTGGAACGGGAGTGAGCGTTGAGGCTGTTGATCCCGTCTTTCAGATGGATATGATGGAGAATCTGAAGCAAGTTGGTCGACCAGAAACCGTAGTGGGATGGTATCATTCTCATCCTGGTTTCGGATGCTGGCTCTCTGGAGTGGATATAAACACACAGCAAAGCTTTGAGTCACTTCAGCAGCGGTCAGTCGCCGTTGTTGTCGACCCGATTCAGTCTGTGAAAGGGAAAGTTGTGATTGATGCCTTCCGACTCATTCAAAACAACACTCTCATGCTGAGCCAAGAGCCACGCCAGACCACGTCCAACATAGGAGACCTGAAGAAGCCATCCGTACAGGCCCTCATTCACGGCCTCGACCGCCACTACTATAGCATGCCCATCAACTACCGTAAGAACGAGCTGGAACAGAAGATGTTATTAAATTTGCACAAGAAATCATGGATGGAGGGTATGAAGTTGGCAGATCACTCCGAGCATAGCGTCCAGAATCAGAAAACTGTTGAGCAGATGCTTGAATTGGCCAAAGCTTATGTCAAGTCAGTTGAGGAGGAGGATAAGATGACTCCGGAACAACTCGCCATTAAGAACGTTGGAAAGCAGGATCCAAAGCGGCACATCGAAGAACAAGTCGACGTCTTGATGACATCAAATATCTCTCAGTGTCTTGGCGCCATGATTGATACCGTAGTCTTCTAAGGACACCGAAGATTGCTGCTGATGCACGTGCGCGCGTGGGGTGTGGTAGTAGTGTCGATGGTGGTGTGTGCATGTGTGTGTGTGTGTGTGTGTGTGAGAGACAGAGAGAGAGAGAGAGAGAGCTTTGTACATAATAAAAGCTGTGAATTTTTATACGCCGTCACCCTGGTTTTTTACTTACTCTACGGACCACTGGATCTGTATGATTTGTTTGCTCTGCTGGATGTATCTTTGGATACACAATAGCCGTGCTGTATAAAATAATTGAGTTTTCCGCGCTCTGTATTAAAAGATTATGATCTTTGAAGTGTGTGTACGATTGCATTGACGTCGGTCTTCCAACCAGGGAGTAGTACCTGAGTAGTAAAACTGTAAATGCACCCATTATTCCGGGTACATGCACAGCCGTGGGCGAAGAAATCCCACCCATGCACAGAAAACAACGCCAAGGCTCATGCGGCCTTGGCGCATGGCTGGGTGTTTGGACCGCGCAGGATGTCATTGGAAGGGGAATGCAGTGCTACTTTCGTCTGACTCGTGGGTCGGAACTCTTTGGCCACAATTGTACTCGTACTTAAAAAACTCTGCATCTCATGCCATCTCCCACCAGACCCCCCCGACCAGCATCCATCCCATTACAAGTAAGTGAATCTTCCAAGGCACCTATAGTGTTCACAAAGAGTCCTGGTTCTGAATAGAACTCACAACACAACAGTTCACATTCTAGAATCAGAAGGCCGGGCCTGGTTCTAAAAATAGAACTCACAACACGGCAGTTCACATTCTAGAATCAGAAGGCCGGGATCTCACACTAATCCATGTCACACAAAGGGATAATTCAAGAAAAGCAGCTACTTTATATCAAAGTTAGAAACAATTGTGTACACATGTACATGCAACCGCCCGTATAATATATATAGGGCTGCGGATGAATAGCTATACCAGTGAAGCCAAAACAAAACCAGGAGTTCCCATGCACAGCAAGGGAAGTAAGTAGCCACATCGACCTATGTCTCTCTCTCCTGCTGCAAAAAAAGCAGCACGCCACCAGCAACTGCGCTGATCAGCAGAAGCTGCGCGTGCAGAGCAGGTTGCCAGCTGAGCAAATGCCACATCATCATTTCGGCATATGTCCACTACGTCAGCATGACAGTCTCGTGTGTGCAAGACAAAGACAAGAGCTGCAGCGGTGGAGCAGATGAACACGATAACAACTCTATCTCGATACTTGAGAAATAGTATGTACAGGAAGAAGTGATTGAACCGGAGGTGTTTAAAAAAATCAATGCAAAGGTCTTGACGCAGCAAGCAATGACACAGAACCTAGACAAATGAAGACTACAAATCGCACAGCGGTGTAGACATACCAGAACATTAGATAGGCTATTTCGACAATACAGGACAGTGCATGTTCACCATATGACAAGAGAGAGACGTCGCTAAAATATACCCAGTGTCATACAGCCGTGGACTTGACTTGCGGCCGTGCCCACGCTACAAACTCATCCATCAACACAGGCCAGGCCCCTGCAAGCGAGCACAGATCAAAAAGACAAATTCTTCCGTGAATGGGCACTTCCTTACTTTTTCTTTGTTTTTGTTTGAAGTTCTATTTTACATCGCAAACCAAACGGGCATTGACGCCCGAAACTATGATGGCGATAGAATAAAAGATGGAAGTGCTCTCAGAGAGGTTTGGTCATTTGTATCTGAAGTCAAATATCTCATCATTAGGGCTTTTGAGGTTAGTGACTGTTCTTCACCACATATATTCGAAAGGGCACATACCCGAATCTACTGCGTGCAAAAATAAAGCATGGCTTCTCACTCATGAATGAGTGACTACACCTCCCTACATAATAATATTACAACAACAACAATGAATGGTTGTAAGGTGTTCAAAGTCGGTTCCCTGCATGGTATTCTGCACTCACCCTCCTCATCATAGTTCTGCATTTCATCGTCAATAGTGCGAGAAAAATCCAGTAGCAAGTTCCATGTGTCCTTTGGTATTGACCGCTTATAATTCGCCTGGTAGCACAAAATCAAAATGTAGAAACAAGAGAGAGAGAGAGAGAGAGAGAGAGAGAGAGAGAGAGAGAGAGAGAGAGAGAGAGAGAGAGAGAGAGAGAGAGAGAGAGAGCAGGGTAACCACAGTCATACAACTGTATTCAATTTCGTTAGCACCCGGAAACTAAAGTCCAAAGCGTCCTACACCGCTACTACTATGCCTGGACTCCTCTGCGGTCCACATGCACTGAACGAGGTGACCATGCAGTGTCGCACACCATCATGTGCTGTACTCTCTGTACAGACTGTAGGCTATGTGTCTGGCGGCTTTCCGGGGAAGTTGGCAGACGATCCTAACTTCGTCACCGGCGTGAATGGCCAGCAACTCAAGCCTGTCAGCCAGATCCGATCCCGTCTTGCCCTTGGTTCCCAGGACCATCACACGACCATCCATGTCTACTCCGACCTGTCGGATGCTCTGCTCTCCAGCTTTGTGCACTTGGTCTTCACGAGCGTTTGGAACCAGCACGGTCCACAGGTAACAGCTCCAGTCTAGTCAGGCACTCTGCTCGTGTTCGCATTGCCGACAGGTGCAGGCAGTATGCTGAGGTGGAAGCAGCACTGCGTGATCTTGAGCCCTATCACAGTCCTGTGCAGCTGAATGCTATGGTTCCAGCAGGTAACCGTGACACAAAGTATAGGTTCATTCACAACCTGGAGCTTCTAATCCCAAATGGGATGTACTCTTACGACCCAGGCAGCAATATTGGCTGCTCTTGGTGGATTTGGAAAGTACCTGTCGACCCGGCTGATTCTGATTCCATGAAAAGTCTGCAGTTGGTGGAACAGTGCGAGAAGGATGCTCCAACATATGCAACCTGCGCTATGAGGAGAGATTTCGCGAACAGGTACCAGATGGCGACGGACTGTGGCCGAACAGTCCTCAGGGCCATGTTCCGCTATGTTTCCGGGGACATGTCTCAAGCGGCTTGCCCAACGTCTAAAGCTGTCCAGCAGCGACTTGCCGTAGCGTTGGATGTGCAGGATCCTCATCTGGTATTTGATTTGCGGGAGCTGAACGAGGGTAGAAGTAGCCGATATTATCTATTTTGTTTGTCGTACGTGCTGGCCCTACATGTGCCGACGAAGTGTCAGCTGTGTACTATTCCTGCAAGCGGTTTGCTGATGTCTGCTATGCGTGCGGCGCTGATGACCCGGAGGAGGTGTCAGCTGCAGTGAAGTCAACCTGCCAATCCGTCAATCCTGTTTGTGCTCGATGCTCCGCAGCAAGGAAACACGATTCGGTGCAGGAAGCAACGTGGGACGAAGAGGAAGAACGGTGATGAAGATGATTGATGTTTGGCCATGGGGCCATGCATGCCCGCAGTAAACACGAATGAGTGAGGCTCACACTCACACTCTTATACACAGATATACACACGCGCGCGCGTGCGCACGAGCGAGCACACGTGGCATGGATTGGGATATACAGGCACGTTCGAATCGTCTGAACTGTTATATATACCGTAAAGTACCGCCAGAGCGCCCCACCCTGATTTTACAGCCTGGGAAAGGAAAATCATATGGCAGGTTTTTGTGTGGAGCTCGTGTCCGCTTGAAGGTAAATTGAGTACGGATTGACTGCACAACGTATAATATGTGTACAAGGTTTGTGTCGTATCGACTCGTATGACCTACAGGCAGGTGATCACCTCCACACTACGACCATGAAAGTACGAGATGGTGAGGCGCTCTGGCGGTACTTTACGGTACATATATATCAGGGCTGAAACGATCATTCAATAACTCCTAACGATCAACCAATATCATTAACGATCGATTTATTGGTTTTATTGATTCTTGTTGGCTCTACCCATGTACCTCGAACACCAGTTTAGGAAGAACTTCCATGATACCTTTGCTATGTTCGAAATTTGTGGCACCGCACTGTTGATATCTGAATCTTGCCATCACCATCTGGAAACTGCTCTTATCTCCAACCTCTCCAGGAAATGCACCAATAAGACAAAGTCTTCTCTTCCAATCTCTTTCAAAGCCATACATCAACTGTATTGCTCTTGAAAGTACATGATTGCACTCGTATTCACTATCGGATGAATTGCAAGGGCTAGAATGCTATCACTGATATGCATGCATGAAAAATCGTTAGCACTCATTTTGAACACTAACGATTATCGATTACACTCTTAACGATCGATATGCGAGTAATCGGTATAATTGTTTCAGCCCTAATATATATGCGCAGATTGAGTATTTCGCTCCTGCTCTTGTAGCAGTTGAGAGCACTCTTGTGTGGGGTAGTACCTTTGCTGTTTGCGTTATGCAGAGCTCACCGACTTGTCAGCTTGAGCACTCTGGCAAGGTACGTTCGGGCCTGATTTAAATCTGGCTTTGGAAAATATATTTTTCATTGCTATCAGGTTCGGCCTCATTTCCTCTGTGCTGCGCTGATGAGTCCACAAAGGACGAAACAGTCCTGTCCGCAGATTGAGTATATATACAGTGAAACCTGTCTAAGACGACCGCTCAAGGGACCTTCAAAATGTGGTCTCTGATACCAGGTGGTCGCCTTATCCAGGGTCATTTGACTGGAAATAGCATCCCTTGGTCCTGGTTTCAGTGGTCTTCTAGGACAGGTGGTCGCCTTATCCGAGTGGTCGCCTTGACAGGTTATACTGTATATAATTATTATTAGGGCTGAAACAATTATACCGATTACTCGCATATCGATCGTTAAGAGTGTAATCGATAATCGTTAGTGTTCAAAATGAGTGCTAACGATTTTTCATGCATGCATATCAGTGATAGCATTCTAGCCCTTGCAATTCATCCGATAGTGAATACGAGTGCAATCATGTACTTTCAAGAGCAATACAGTTGATGTATGGCTTTGAAAGAGATTGGAAGAGAAGACTTTGTCTTATTGGTGCATTTCCTGGAGAGGTTGGAGATAAGAGCAGTTTCCAGATGGTGATGGCAAGATTCAGATATCAACAGTGCGGTGCCACAAATTTCGAACATAGCAAAGGTATCATGGAAGTTCTTCCTAAACTGGTGTTCGAGGTACATGGGTAGAGCCAACAAGAATCAATAAAACCAATAAATCGATCGTTAATGATATTGGTTGATCGTTAGGAGTTATTGAATGATCGTTTCAGCCCTAATTATTATGTATTCATTGTGGTGTTTTTCGTTCCCTTGTGTGAAGAGGTTTTAGTCATGCCGATAACCCAGATTTGGTGCTTCGATGTACGAATTTTCTTTCGAACGTACACCATGCACGAGCTATTGTGCTATATACCGTGCTATACTACTACCTCCGACAAGCGAAACTTGGCGCGTTTTTTCGTGTTGGTACCACAACTTCACAAGGCTGTGAGGTGCGACCTACTTGTAGCTCGGGGTGCAGGAAGCCAAGCGACGAGCTGGTGAGTGGCACATGGCTCAGACTTAGTCAGAGGCACGCCAGTCTCTCGTGTACCAGCAAAACAGTGTGCGCGCCCATTCTGCGAAGGAGAATCGTCGTGCTTTCGCGTTGCAATGGAAAACCAAGGAGTTCTCTCTCTCTCTCTCTCTCTCTCTCTCTCCACTTGGTCACTCCGCCAGCACAGAGTCCATACGTCCATGCCAAACAATCCTAGCGTCTTTCAATAGCCACCAGAGCGATGCGTCTCTGGTGGCTAAGGAAAATCGCCAGGCAATTTTGGACAGTTGGCGAGAATACCCGGCAAAACAGTTGAAGTCCAGGCGCTTGTGGAGGTGTTGCACAGTTCTTACCACGTCAACCTGGATAGTGGCGGCGGAAACGACTACCCTCGACACCGTGGGTCGAGCACAGCACACAGGAGCGACATCGAGATTTTCACAGCGATTACAACAGAGGTACTTGCTGCAACTGAATCCGCTCCAGTCGCACTTTCGTCTCAAAACAGGAACAATTCCTCTCCAGACGAAACTGCGATCTCTGAATCAGAGGAGAGTGATTCAGCCGAACAAATGTCTCTAATATCCTTGTTGAGCAATATGAAAGTTGAGTTTTGGTGAGTCAATCATTAGTTTTGATTGTAAAGTGTGGGTTATTTCTAGTAATTTGAAGTAAAAACGCGCCAAGTTTCGCTTGTCGGAGGTAGTATAATACACCTCAAGATGAGCCTTTTTTTCCACCTCTCGCATAATATTATGATTCTGGAAGTTGAACTGATGCGAAACATAGAAAAAAGAAATGGTGGCCTAGTCTGTACTACACTGTGGCTGTTCTCATTGCCTTGCCTCTTGTTCATTTTTTCGTATCTTTATCATAATTATGCCTTTGGCCGAGTCTCACGCGAACCGTGAATTTTATTTATTTTTATCATAATAATGTTTAGATCATAGTCTGGCATGCTCACCCATTATGATCTCGGAAGGGCGTGTTGTATTATTATGTACGCTCATCCCATATATGCACCCACCCGCATGCATCTGGCTTATGTGTGCGCAGCTTACGTCATGCACTGGTATTTGGCACGCACGCATGATTACATATCGCGCCTGCAGCTTCCGTTTGGTTGTTTGTCGTCTTTCCACTCGCTCCTCGGTGGAGAATAATAATTAGAATAAACGCATTCCCGTAGCTATGCAGAAGACGTTACTTCAGTAACGTCTGGCGCTAGCCAGGGTCCACACAGCTTTAATTTGGTATTTGTTTGTTTGTGTGTTTGTGTCACGCCTGGCGCTATCCGTATCTGACGGCAAAAAAGCATAGGATATTATAATTTTTTCAATTCTCCTATTTTTTTTTCAGGCATATCCTGGGATTCGAACCCGCACTATCGCCCTACATGCATTCCCCCATACACTTCGCATTCATACCCATTCTTTCAAGTTGCTTCACGTTATTATCTTGCGTTTGAAAGCCCTATTTGAATATTGCGGGCAGCTGTATGTGGCCAGCTGTGTTTGATGGTACGGTACGG
Source organism: Sycon ciliatum (assembly GCF_964019385.1). NCBI lineage: Eukaryota > Metazoa > Porifera > Calcarea > Leucosolenida > Sycettidae > Sycon > Sycon ciliatum. Next base: position 4,249,234 of record NC_088644.1, read on the forward strand.
TACGGGAGACGGTGTCGTATTACCCTCGATCGTACCTGTCCCGTACCTATCCCCTACCGTACCGTGCCATCAAAGACGGCTGGCCACAATGCATATTCAAATAGGGCTTTCAAATGCAAGATCACAATGTGAAACAACTTGGAAGAATGGGTATGAATGCGAAGTGTATGGAGGAATGCATGTAGGGCGATAGTGCGGGTTCGAATCCCAGGATATGCCTGAAAAAAAATAGGAGAATTGAAAATTTTATAACATCCTAGGCTTTTTTTGCCGGTAGATACGGATAGCGCCAGGCGTGACACAAACAAACAAATGTATGCGAAGTGTATCGGGGGATGCATGCAGGGCGCGCGATAGTGCGGGTTCGAATCCCAGGTTATGTCTTAAAAAAAAGGATTTTTTAAAAGAATTTATAACATCTCTATGCTTTTTTTTTGTCTAGGTCATCAAGGCAAAAAAAGCATAGCGTAGGGCCCTGAGCTTCCAAGCTCTCTCGTACGTTTATTACAACTGTAACATGAAAAAATGTGGGCACAAGTTATGCGATCATCATACCAGGCCAGCATTCCTTGAAGCCTTGGAATGTAGCTTGTGCTTGGCTCGATGGCGCTTACCTTCCCCTCTTTGGAATTAGCACTAATATCCATGAACCTTCCAAGTTGGAATGCCGTTGGTTAGCGCTACCGAGCAGTGCTCAAGCTAACTTTCATGCCGCGGAATGTCTCAATACTCCTTGCCAGTTTAGTGCTAGATTGTGCACGTCTGACTGTTCAAAATCTGGTTTAGTTGGTGGACTCGATCGCATAACTTGTGCCCACATTTTCCCATGTTACAATTTTTTCCTCGGCCCACCATCTGAGTTTATTGAAATGTGGAGGTTTTCATCATTGAGAGATGTCTGCAAGTGCACAAAATAAAACTTACCTGCAAAAAATGACACCACATGTCGAGGAACTTGAACTTTCCCCGAAGGACAATATTCCAATAGGCGAGGGCCATCTCAAGATCTACAGAGCACATGGCAAGTAACATACACACAGTGTCAACACGTGTGACCTCGCACGGCTGTCATACCCCAAACGCCCAAGGTTGATGTATCAGAGAAGGAACACACATTACAGCTTCATCTGATGACAGGGTTGATAGATGCTCAACCCATCAGATTGACCTGCAATCTGCCCTCTGGCGTACACTCCGAATATGCATTTCAGTACAAACATAAGCAAAGTGGTGGAATGTGATTATTGCCACAAAGAAGGTGAAGGGGTGCCTATTAAAACATATAAGTCAAGATGAAAGGCAGCAGCTCACCCATTCCTTTCTGGTTCGGAGTCTTTCCAAAATCAAAAGTAAAATGGTAGAAACTTTTGAATGCGTCTGGTGCTGACACCTCATCTTCAAGCGTAGGCACCTTGGCTTTTAAAGCTTCGATAGAATCACATCTGAGCATAAAACAGAGAAACAGAGAGTGTGAGAAGGACAGACAGACAGACAGAGGGAGAGAGAGAGAGGGAGAGAGGGAGAGAGGGAGAGAGAGAGAGAGAGAGAGAGAGAGAGAGAGAGAGAGAGAGAGAGAGAGAGAGAGAGAGAGAGAGAGAGAGAGGAGGAGGGGAGGGAGTACTGGCAGTACCAACAGGGAGCAGAAGAGCAAAGTCATAAAAAAGGGCAATTACATTGCAACATCCAGCACCGGAGAAACCCAACTGCACTAGAAGAAAAGAAAGAAAAATGCACTACCGGACGCGAAAGGCTAATCCACGGCATAGCAAGATCAACTTACCCGAGGGTGGCCATGCCTTCAACAAATTCTGTTCGCTTGAACTCGCATTGTGTCTCAGCTTTGAATTTCCACGCCAGTACGAGCACACTGCGGCTCTCCGGGTCCATCCCAAGGTCATCTACTAGGAAACGAGAGACGCCCTCTGCCTGCATTTTATCCTCGGCAACTGAGTCTGAAATCGGAGAAGCACATGCCGGTAGGTGACAGTTAAATACTGGTAGCGGCACGTACAGGATGACGTCTTTCACAAATCATCAAGAGTCCGTAAGTAAGAGTATGCAACTACGGCTATGGTCATTATAATTATGGGTCCATGCGCAGCACACGATCTGAAAGCATGCACACAGACCCACAATGTCTCGTACCCGCACATCCGATTTTGCTTGATTCGTTCGAGTTCCTACTCGGTGTCTAAAAAACACTTTGGGCGCATGAACTCCAGTTTCGTACAAAATGTTCATTTCAAACCCAAGGGAAAGTGTGGTGTTTGATTTTCCGCAATGCTCAGATTGCAGCTGAATGATGTAATGAAGGCAGCGCGCCGCACATCTGGCCCATAGAAAAGAGATCCCAGTTGCACACTCTTGTTTACGGACTCTTTATATCAGCCCCACGTTGCCTAGTCCAAAGTGTCGGAATTCCGAGGCTTGACTGTAATCGCACAGGTAGGAATGATGGTGACATATCCTGCGCTCCTTCAAGCATGCAGCATGCAATGGCTATGGCGCTTTCACTGCGTTGTACTTGACATCATAATCTCTGCCGCCATGATCCCAGAAATATGCTACATTCTCATTTGTGTGCAGGAGTTGTCTCATCCGAAATACTGTAAAATATACAGAAAACGACACATATACTGTTGCTATTGGGTGTTGGGAATGAGTGAGAATCGTTATCACTGGTACACAAAAACTGGTCAATTTTAGGAAATCGTTATATATGCGGCTCGGTAGAATAATGGCTTTTACAGTAGATCAGTCCGCATGTGAACAGATTGCCCTGCCGTCCGGGAACAGCTTTCCTGGCTATGGTGCCAAAACCCGGGACACAGAGGGTGAGTTCTCTTGTAGTTGTTAGCTGCCAGTAATCAGTGGAAATAGTGAGAAGGTGAATAGCGATTGGTGATCAAGGAAGACCTGCCGGAGACAAACTAGTCATTCTACGTGGAGTGGCACACAGCAGAAGGCACTCATTTAAAAACACCACAATGATAAAGAAGGAATGGAACTGGTAGAGGCGATGCATTGCTTACCTCGATACGTATCGAACAGCGCATTCAGTTTTCTCTTGTCCAGTACGGGGGCTGCTGCTTTCCGCCCATACCCACCGTCTAGCGAGAACATCTGCGGGTTGGCAAAGAACGTGTCAATTGCAATGTCCACGCGATACTGACAGTCTTGCAGAAGCCGCTGCGCAAGGCTAGGTGCTAGCCGTGTAACGCTGGCAACCTGCGACACCTTCTCCCTCTCCTTCTCGCGCTCGCGGTCGCGCGACTTTTGACGATGCTAGGACACAACAGCAACAAAGGATAACAAAAAAAGCAATATACTGTCGAAACAGGAAGGCTTGAAACGCGGTGTTCTGTCAAGGACTCGATACACCGCATTTTCCGGAGTATAAGCCGCACTTTAAACACTCTTAATTCACCCAAAAACAAGTCACTGCGGCTTATACTAGGATGACAGTCACTGCGGCGTGTACTACGATGACAGTCACTGCGGCGTGTACTACGATGACAGTCACTGCGGCGTGTACTACGATGACAGTCACTGCGGCGTTTACTACGATGACAGTCACTGCGGCGAGTACTACAATGACAGTCACCGCGGCGTGTCCTACGATAACAGTCACTGCGGCGTGTCCTACAATGACAGTCACTACGGCGTGTCCTACGATAACAGTCACTGCGGCGTGTACTACAATGGCAGTCACTGCGGCGTGTCCTACGATGACAGTCACTGCGGCGTGTACTACAATGACAGTCACCGCGGCGTGTCCTACGATAACAGTCACTGCGGCGTGTCCTACAATGATGACAGTCACTGCGGCGTGTACTACGATGACAGTCACTGCGGCGTGTACTACGATGACAGTCACTGCGGCGTGTACTACGATGACAGTCACTGCGGCGTGTACTACGATGACAGTCACTACGGCGTGTACTACGATGACAGTCACTGCGGCGTGTCCTACAATGACAGTCACTGCGGCGTGTCCTACGATAACAGTCACTGCGGCGTGTCCTACAATGACAGTCACTGCGGCGTGTACTACGATGACAGTCACTACGGCGTGTACTACAATGACAGTCACTGCGGCGTTTACTACGATGACGGTCACTGCGGCGTTTACTACGATGACAGTCACTGCGGCGTGTACTACAATGACAGTCACTGCAGCGTTTACTACGATGACAGTCACTGCGGCGTGTACTACGATGACAGTCACTGCGGCGTGTACTACGATGACAGTCACTGCGACGTGTACTACAATGACAGTCACTGCGGCGTGTACTACGATGACAGTCACTGCAGCGTGTCCTACGATGACAGTCACTGCGGCGTGTACTACGATGACAGTCACTGCGGCGTGTCCTACGATGACAGTCACTACGGCGTGTACTACGATGACAGTCACTGCGACGTGTCCTACGACGACAGTCACTGCGGCGTGTACTACAATGACAGTCACTGCGGCGTGTACTACGATGACAGTCACTGCGGCGTGTACTACGATGACAGTCACTGCGAGGTGTACTACGATGACAGTCACTGCGGCGTGTACTACGATGACAGTCACTGCAGCGTGTACTACGATGACAGTCACTGCAGCTACACTAAGATGGTCAAACGAACGGCCATGTACAGGGTACGTGTCCATATTTCGTGACAAAAAAATTCTGGGCACGGCTTGTACTCCGGAAATATGGTCTGCCCAATATTTCCCACCTACAGTGTTCAGCAAGCACCATTTGTGCAGCCGCACCAAGAGGAATATCTTCAATGCGTGTGTTGTTTCTATCCTGCTGTACGGAGCTGAGTGTTGTGTACCCCTCCAAGCCGACATTCGTAGGCTCTCCACTTTCTTCATGCAAAGTTTTGCGTGCCATTTTTTGGCATTTCAAGGATAGATGCCTGGCAAGAACGGATCAGCAACAGGCACGTGTGCCGGTGCCCTTCAAGGGGGGGGGGGGGTCCGGGGGCGTCCCCCGGGGAAAATTTTCAAAAAATGAAGCCAAATCCTGCATTTTGAGCGAAAAAAAGGGGGGGGGTGGTTCCGGGCACCCAGGAACCCATACGGGGCACGCGCCTGAGCAATGATCAGCTGCTGGAAATGCGGGGAGAAAGGCGCTCACGTACTGTCCTGATTCGCCAACAACGGCTTGAGTGGCTATACCATGTTGCTCGTATGCCATCGGAGCACATCCCGAAGGTGCTCTCCACACCAAGCACCTCACCAATGCAGTCCCTCCACAGTGCAGCACCTGTCACTGCAACGTTTTCCACCCCTCTCCCCTGACGGGCAATGCATATCAAGGTCAAGGTGTGTGTGTGTCCCTTCCATTGATTGCTCTTTCTACAGATCCATTTCGCCACGTGTTGCTTTGTAGTTCCGGAGTTCAGTTGATCATGTCGAGGTTTCGTTTCACATTTCACTCCAAGAATAGGATGTCGTAGTGTCGTCGGACGGGAGAGCAATCAGTCGTAGGGTAAATAGGAACGTTCCCACGCCAGTTGAAGCACCAGCCGATCCAACATCAGCTGAGAGGGCAACCGATGCGTGAGATATGGGAGTTGGTATTCAACAATTACATCCTTCATGTCCTACACACTACAACAGCAGAGAAAGTAACGTGGGCACCACATCTTCAGACTTCATTTCGCGATCTGATTCTTTGTGACGATAATTCAAGCTAACATCAAAAATACCTGGTTGGTGACGCACATGCTCCTGCACACTGGGAGTCATGATGCTACTTGTCCTCTGCCAGTATGGTGAACATCTTAGTGATGAAATGCCACAAGGTCTAGTGGAGTACACATGTATTCTCACATTCAAAGCAATTCGTGTGAATGAAGAAGAGTCTAACTGGTTGTAATTCCAGAGTTCCTTTCATCATGTCGAGGTTTCATTCGACATTTCACTCCAAGGATATGGGTGTGGTAGTGTCGTCAGGCGGGAGAGCAATCAGTTGTAGGGTAAATAGAAACGTTCCCACGCCAGTTGAAGCACCAGCTGATCCAACATTAGCACCAGTGCCACCAGTGGCAGTCCCAAAATTGCACCGTGATCTTGGGACTTGCAGGAACTGTTAAACACTTTGGCGGTGTGGTTGCTGAGAGGGCAACCGATGTGTGAGATATGGGAGTTGGTATTCAACAATTACATCCTTCATGTCCTTCCTACACACCACAACAGCGGAGAAAGTAACGTGGACACCACCTGGTTGGGGACGCACATGCTCCTGCACACTGGGAGTCATGATGCTACTTGTCCTCTGCCAGTATGGTGAACATCTTACTGATGAAATGCTACAAGGTCTAGTGGAGTATATTCTCACATTCAAAGTGAATGAAGAAAAGTCCAGCTTGGTCTACACACTCTTGTACCATTGTGCGTTGCGAAGGCTCCACAATGGGCTCCACTTCACTGGGCAGCACAGCATACCGGTAACAGGATCAACGTTGTCAAGGTGATGCGATCACACGGCAGTGACGGCTTGCCTTAACGCATCGACACGCGAGGCACAAAGTCAATAAGCCCCAATGCACTGGGCAGCACAGCGTAAGTTACTACTAGTATCCACGTTGTCCTCTGCCAGTATGGTGACCATCTAAGCGATGACAGGTCTAGTGGGGTAAAATTGTATTCTCACATTCAAACGAATTGATGTGCATGAAGAAAAGTCCAGCTAGGACAACACGTTCTTGCACCATTGTGCGTTGCGAAGGCACAATGGGCTCCACTTCACTGGGCACCACAGCATAACAGTATCAACGTTGTCAAGCTGATAAAGGCTGGTCACACAGTATCAGACCAAGCAATGGAGTCATGATGAATGTGTGCAGCTTCTCATGCAGTATGAAGCTGACAAGGAAAACAAGAAGTAGCTGTTCCTCGAGTGCTGTAATATCCAAGCTCAAAGATAGCAGTGGTGGGAATTGCGGATTGGTTGGTGGAGTGCTAGAACGACTCGTTGTTTACAGTGGAGCGGACAAGCGAGTGCGGAGAGGAAGGTCGCAATGGCGGAATTGAAATTTCAATCTTTCGTCGTCATGAGTGCATTGGTCAAGCGTTGTGGAAGTCTGTCGGATTTGTGAGGCCCTGCCCTGCCGCTTACATCTTCAACGTGGAAGAACTGCCAGTGGAGTCCTGGTGGGATTTCGGATGCCCACACTCCTTTAGCTTGGCGAATTCTTGCGTGGACAGTGTTTTTTGTGACGTGAAATTTTGCAGTTTTTTCTTTCCTGTTCTTTTCAGGTGTTGTCACTGCCACTGTCAGGTTGTTGTTACAGTACAGCAGTCGTCCGTTCTACTCCATTGTCTCATCTGTTTTGCCAGTTCTGCTAGCTGATTCTCTTTATCACATACCTAACTTTTTCATGCGCATTAGTGACTTTTTGGCATATCTCTGTTCTCAACGGTCTTTCAAACACCAGACTTGCCCCAGAACTATTCCTTTCAGTGCCACTACAAATAAATGTCTGTGTACCCACAGATAGCATGATCCTCTGGAGACTGGGTTGTGCTAACTAGTGTATGCCTGATTCTCTACACCATTGAGTCGAAACATTAGGAAAGTTGAACGAACATTCAAGGAAGTGATTTATTAGCTACTAGTACATTACCATGTCGGAGACGAATGAAGTGTGGATCCCTTGGTTCACTGGGCTCGCTGGCTTGAACGAGTCAAAGTCAAAGTTCTCCAATTCAGCTAACCGTTGGCAAATCGCAAGTAACTTTTCGTAATGCGTTAGAGAGAAGTACCACAGTAGTTATTGCCAGCTAATACTGCTATTCGAGAAATTTCTGTTTGGGAAAAAGTCACTTCGTAGAACCTTCACAATGACTATGTTACAGCGGCAGCTGATTGTATTATTGAACACTTCTTTCTTCTCAAGTTTGCTGCCCCTTAACTATGAAAGGAGATGGCAGGGTGTGTTTGTCAGTATTGGATAATTGGTTGCAGTGTATTTGAAAAATTGAGAAACACACTGCCCTACAAACTCACAACAGATATCAGATCATCTCTTTATTTGCATCTTTTTGGGAAAGGAATTATTTTGATTTATTGGGGGATTTTTGCGCGCACAAGAACACTGCGAAGGCGAGGACGCGTAGTGCTCCTGACCAGGGAGTCGTATTTTACGACTCCCTGCTCCTGACTACAACCAAGAGTACATAACCCCCCAGAGTGTGCAACGCCGATCCAGCTCTGTGTACGAGTCTTGGTCGAGCGGAATCGGATCTTCTGATGTCATGCGTACACTTCACACCAGCGCAAGGCCGGTCTCGAGGCAGGGCACCATTGTTTTTGATCCAAGAGTACCCGCGACTCCCCGGGTTCCCCTCAGATGTGTACGGTATTATGACGCAAAGATCCGATTCCGCTCGACCAAGACCCTATGCAGAGCTGGATCAGGCGTTGCACACTCTGGGGGGTTATGTACTCTTGCTACAACCATAAACCGGTTGGCAGAGTCCCGGTCTTGCGACCATTTGAACCGTATTGGGAAAACCCAGGTTCGGACCCTCGTTAAGCGGGATTCACAGAAGCTTTTTTGCGATGCGACACGCGATGCGACAGGCGCGAAACCGGGAAAACCCCAAATCGCAGCCATGTCGCACCCCACGCAACTGACGCAACTGGGCCATCGCATGTCATCGCAGAAGTTGAGCTTGGCTCAACTTTTGCGATGCGATGCGATGCGACAAGCGATTTGGTGTACGATTTTGACCTTTTCTACAGCAAAGTTGTACAAAGGTGCAAGAGTTGCCTTTAAATTTTTACAAGTTGTGTCAAACCGCGCGAATATCATGGTGACGTACCCAAATCAGCAAAACTTTGTCGCATCGCTGACTTCTTCTGTGAATGGTATTTCGCGAGTTCGCATCGCACGCATCCATCGCAGATCGCGTCGCATCGCGTGTCGCATCGCAAAAAAGCTTCTGTGAATCCCGCTTTAAGGCCGATTCACAATACAACTTTCTGCGACGCGACATGCGACTTGCGACACATGCGACGAGCTGCGACAGCGACACACGGTTCACAATATTCTTCATGATTGCGACATCCTCATGCACAAGTAGTACTATGCACGTGCACTGCACGTGCACCCAGGGTCGAAACCGTACTCCATTTGTGTATATCGCGTGTCGCATGTCGCAAAAGTTGAACTTTCTTCAACTTCTGCGACAGGTGCATTGCGACAGCTTGCGACAGCTCGCGACAGGCAGTTTCTTGTCGCAACTGTCGCAAATCGCGTGTCGCGTCGCAGAAAGTTGTATTGTGAATCGGCCTTTACTCTAAAGGCCGATTCACAATACAACTTTCTGCGACGCGACATGCGACTTGCGACGCATGCGACGAGCTGCGACAGCGACACACGGTTCACAATATTCTTCATGTTTGCGACATCCTCATGCACAAGTAGTACTATGCACGTGCACTTCACGTACACTGCACGTGCACCCAGGGTCGAAACTGTACTCCATTTGTGTATGTCGCGTGTCGCATGTCGCAAAAGTTGAACTTTCTTCAACTTCTGCGACAGGTGCATTGCGACAGCTTGCGGCAGCTTGCGACAGCTCGCGACAGGCAGTTTCTTGTCGCAACTGTCGCAAATCGCGTGTCGCGTCGCAGAAAGTTGTATTGTGAATCGGCCTTAAGGTTGGTAGGATTTTTATAATTTTCGTTTTTTTTGTGTTGTAGAAGTCGTCGTGTTGCCGCCGTAGTACATGTATTGTTCACGTTGCTGCCGCTGCAGGGATCACGTCTGGAAGGATTTGTGATGTTATTTTCTTGTCTTCCTCTGTAATTAAATTATTTGTGATTTATATTTCTTTTGTTCTTTTGTTCTTTTTCTTTTTTCTTGTCTTTTTTCAACTTCTGCCCATGGCGTCCTTCTCTCAGCTCGTCAGCTGTAACAGTCATAGTCATCACCATGACGACTGTTGTGAGAAGGTGCTCGCTGCCGACGAGGTTGGTGATGTCCCGACGAGGCCATGGCATGGGTAGGCCTTCACCACGTCGGAACACCCCGTCTGCACGTTGGTGTTGTGGTCTGGGTGTTGATGGACGCCGATGTTGTTGTAATAGTTGTTGTCGTTGTAATTGTCGTTGATTGTTGTTGTTGTTGTTGTTGTTGTTGTTGTTGTTGTTGTTGTTGTTGTTGTTGTTGTTGTTGTTGTTGTTGTTCTCCTTAGTGTTGCTCTCGTTGTTGCTGTTGGTCTTGGTAATACTAATAGTCTTGTTCATGGACCTCATGAATTCCACAAATAAAACAGAGTTATATTTCTTGAATGAGCTTCAGGGTTACTTTTCCTTCAATTATGAATGATTTGTGGAATGTTGCAATTGGTAACATGGAAACATAAGTTCAGTGCAGCTTCCAGTATGTTGTTCAGGTGAGGTACACCGGTTTTTGGGATCAAATGTCGGAAGTCAGCATTGCTTACCTCGGCTGTTGCGCTGGACCGTCTTGGGTTCACTCGTAGTTAATTAATTGTGCGTCCCCCCAGGGGGTTTGGGCTCTCCGGTATTAATCCTTTGTTGAACGAGAAATTGTTTACTAATTAATTATTGATGAAGGGGTTAGTGTTGTATCACGTTCTTCGTGGCGTGGGCTGAGTCTTCTGTCAGGTGGACGGAGCTATAAAACACACAGACAGGACGGCGGTTATTGGTGTATCGAAGGAGAAGAGAAGTCTCACTGGCGGCTCTCTGAGAGAGACACACGTGTTGACTTTGGACTTACCGGGAGATCTCTCCAGGTTGTCCGAGGAGCTGGTAAGATGGTCGTCGACGTCGAAGGTGAACGTAGGCTGAGGAAGATATGTGGAGTGTAGTCGGACACGACGTGATGGCTTCTTGTTGTCTTCGCGAGTTGTGTTCTGGAGACGTCGATCTTGCGTGGTGTCGTAGGTCGTGCGCGGGGATCGCGCGTAGATCTGCGTGCGGTGATGCTGGCGCGCGTGGTGCTCCGGGCCGTTTGTCGTCGACGTCCTCGTCGTACGATCGTTCCGACAATGGTGAGTCGTAGATCTACTTGCGGACTTGCTTCTTTCGCATTGTGCGTTGCATCTCCGCCGTTGGGGTCAGTACGAGGTGATTCGTAATTTTTTAACATTGCGTCATTTCTTAACAAATCGGTAAAATATCTCATTGCCAGCGCCTGCAAAAAGTCACGTCAAATTTCTTTTTGCCATTGCCATTGTCAATGTTCTGTCAAGTTCGCCTCCAAAATTGAGACTGATATTCCTTCAGGAAGTGACATTGCAAGAGCTTTCAGTCTGCATGTGCGCGATGTTTACGGTAAAATAGAGTATAAGAGAGTCATAGCCGCTGGTTTCAACCTCCAGTGACAATATAATTTAGCTGAAAAGGAAGCATATGATAGATACATACTGGAAACGACGCCTGGGAAGGAGGAATGGGGTGTGTTGGCCCTGGTAATGGCCAAACATTGGCAATTACTGAATTTACTAACAGATGTTGATCACAATTGCATATATAACCAGGGTGATACACCTACTGCTATGCAAGCTTGAATGGCTTGTATTTGGATCAACATGATCTTGATCCAGTCTTGCTGGACCATCCTGGATACGTAGGGTCTCTTTCTATTGAAAACTGACTTGAAATTGTGCTGCTAAGGCCTATTTTACCATGATGTTAAGAAATGACCACAACAAATAATATGCGGAAAAATTGCCATTTTTCAACTGCCCCCTGCTTCCCAACACCAAGGATTATGTGCATGAACAACCCACCATTGCAATCTAAGGACATCAGTATTACATTTTTGGAGGAAGAAATGGAAAGATTCGCACCTCGAACCCTACGGAAGGCTTTTTTACTTTCGTGTTAAAGGGGAAGTATACCCTAAAATCAAATTTTCACCAGTTGTAGTCTTCTGGGTGCTGAGTCGAATGGTCTTGGTCCGAGGAAGCTGCGACGCTCCCTTCCTACTTGAATCCCAATCGAACTCGCGCACTTCCACCGAAACTGGGTGACTGCGCCCTACTAGATGGGGATTTGTATGCAAAATGTCACTAAAAGCGCCATTTCGTTCTTATAAAAGCACGGATGACCGCGATTGGCCCATATGTTGTAGTCTTTTGGACGCTGAGTCGACTGGTTTTGGTCCGAAAAGGCTGCGATGCAGCGTTCCTCCTTTATTCCCAATCGAACATGGTTGAACAAGCGGTCACGTGCTCCTGGGTGCCCAAATCACCTGGTCACCGCGCCAGCAGGTGACAACTTTCACACCAAGGTTCAACTCGAGTTCAACTCGAGTGACAGGACTGCACCCAAAAAAGGTCAAACAGGCTAGTAAGTTGTACCCTGCAGGCACGGTGACCAGCTGACTGGTGTACGCAGGAGCACGTGACCGCTTGTTCAACCATGTTCGATTGGGAATAAAGGAGGAACGCTGCATCGCAGCCTTTTCGGACCAAAACCAGTCGACTCAGCGTCCAAAAGACTACAACATATGGGCCAATCGCGGTCATCCGTGCTTTTATAAGAACGAAATGGCGCTTTTAGTGACATTTTGCATACAAATCCCCATCTAGTAGGGCGCAGTCACCCAGTTTCGGTGGAAGTGCGCGAGTTCGATTGGGATTCAAGTAGGAAGGGAGCGTCGCAGCTTCCTCGGACCAAGACCATTCGACTCAGCACCCAGAAGACTACAACTGGTGAAAATTTGATTTTAGGGTATACTTCCCCTTTAAATAATGACGAATCACCTCGTATTTGACCCGGGCGTTGTCCATACCGCTTGTTCTGGATATGTTGTGCGGTCTCCGTTGATCTGGGTTTGTGGTGGTCAGGTCCGAGTACGAATCTACCACGTGAACCGTGTGTGGTGGATTAATTATTTTATTTTGGTGGAGATCGAAAATGATCTCCGATCCGAGGAAAACGGCTCGATCCGGCCGGCGGTCGAGTGTGCCTGTTGTGTATAGCGAGAGCTGCAGAGTGCAGTAAATATTGGCGCCCCTATTGTAACTGTCTACAAGGTGAATGGATGCTGTAATCTGTTCGCGTGGTACTGCCTGCTGAGCGCTGTGTTGTTCGGAAACAAGAGTCGAAGAGAAGGTTGTAGATGGATCAGAGCTGGTAACTAACTGTTGCTTGTGAGTGGTTGCAGTCGTCTATAGTGCTGATACTGATACTTATACATGGAGGAATCTTCGGTTGTTGGTTCAATTATTAATTTTGATCAGTAGTGTCCTTATGGAGGGGGAAATGTGGGTGGTGAGCTGTCCTAGTGGTAGATTTACCCCTATTGTCTGTGGCCGTGGGAAGCCCTCCGAACCTGGGTTTTCCCAATACGGTTCAAATGGTCGCAAGACCGGGACTCTGCCAACCGGTTTATGGTTGTAGTCAGGAGCACTACGCGTCCTCGCCTTGTAAGGCTGTGTTTACATGAAGCGTTTCAACCCGGGTTGAGTTCGACCCGGGTCAGATTTCAACCCGCCATGTGCACAAAGTGAATGGCGCGTTTACATGACGCATTGCGCTTGACCCGGGTTGATTTCAACCCTCCCCCCAAGGGGAGGGTTGAAATCAGGGAGTCGTAAAAGCCCGGGAGAGGACACGGGATGCGCGCACGCGGACGATGTTTGCCTCGGCCAGAAAGTGAAGCACGCTAGGCCGGCGCGGCCGGATCTGCTCGATCCACGGCGCTGTGCTCGTCTTCAGGGCAGGGAGTCCTAAAATACCAATATTTTACAACTCGTTGTTGACACCATTATCCGAAACTGGTGGCGAAGGAAGCATAAACATGATTGTGTGTCTGTCTGTCAGACTCAGTACACATGGTAGATCTACAGCTACAGGGGATGGGGAGTTGAGTGTGTGTGTGTGTGGGGGGGGGGGGAGGCGTGTGTATGTGCACATGTGCTTGTACTTTTGTGTGTGTTTGTGTGTGTGTGTGTGCGCGCGCGCGCGTGCGTGCGTGCGTGTGTGCGCATTTTTGTGCACAATTCCGTTATGAAGTACTGATAGGTTTACCTTTTGTACACTCGCCAAGACTTCGGTTAGATTCACTGAGAACCTTTCTGGCCAACCTGGAGGCTGAGCCTTCCGCTTCCTAAACGGCTAAAGTCAGTATACGAGTAGAAAAGTGTTGAAATTATCAAGATTTATAAATAACGACCTGCAACCATGTACAATGTAGATAGATAGGGAACACACATTGATTGTTTTTAAAAGAATCCAGGCAATATCATGAATCATGGAACGAGTGCGTAATAATGCTCTATGTTGCGTTTTGACGATGCTGAAGTAAGGGAGCCGTTGCGATTCACTCACAACACACGCACAGAATTACACTCGACTGCAATTTCAGTGCAATTTCTGACACAAATTCATAAATCCACGAGTACGAGGAAGCTCAGCGGATCTCAACACGAACGTTCGCCCATCATCTGCAATGGAATATGGGCTGTATGATACGACCAGCGGCTAACACGGGAAGTGGCGTCATTTTCCACAAATCTCGTTTCATTCACAACCATTTGACTGCAATTCAGTGCAATTTCTGCCACAAATTCAACTCCACGAGTACGAGGAAGCTCAGCGGATCTCAACACGAACGTTCGCCCATCATCTGCAATGGAATATGGGCTGTATGATACGACCAGCGGCTAACACGGGAAGTGGCGTCATTTTCCACAAATCTCGTTTCATTCACAACCATTTGACTGCAATTCAGTGCAATTTCTGCCACAAATTCAACTCCACGAGTACGAGGAAGCTCAGCGGATCTCAACACGAACGTTCGCCCATCATCTGCAATGGAATATGGGCTGTATGATACGACCAGCGGCTAACACGGGAAGTGGCGTCATTTTCCACAAATCTCGTTTCATTCACAACCATTTGACTGCAATTCAGTGCAATTTCTGCCACAAATTCAACTCCACGAGTACGAGGAAGCTCAGCGGATCTCAACACGAACGTTCGCCCATCACCTGCAATGGAATGTGGGCTGTATGATACGACCAGCGGCTAACACGGGAAGTGGCGTCATTTTCCACAAATCTCATTTCGTTCATCCCAACTCAAATAAAAGTGAAGTACAATTAGGGATTTATCTTGCATTTCCATCGCCTCAGAATAAATTAACTTCGATAAACTGAGAGAGAATGAGTGAGGCAGTTGGAAGAACTGAGGATGAAAATAGAGATCAGAAGACTCGACGGAGCAATCGTTTCCGTGCTCTAAGAGAAATCGGAGATGTCCCAATTAGTATTTCAAGAAGACATCACAATTTTCGAAAATAATAATTTCCTTGCCTCGCAACACCGTTCCCTGGCAGCGTTCCCCGGCAGCGCGAGGCAGAGATGTTTTCTGGGAATGTGTGCCGTGTCCTCTCCCGGGCTTTTACGACTCCCTGGTTGAAATCAACCCGGGTCAACAAAATCGTACAAACGTACTTCTGTGCGTATCTCGCGCCAGGTTTGAACGGCACTGCAGATGCAAATTTCGCGCGAACGGATTCACGTGACCATACAGGACTGTAGAAGTGGACTTTTGGCGGCATATCAGTATTTGACCCGGGTCAACTGTCTTCATGTAATTACGTAAACGCTCACCTCTTTTGTTTGTCGTACAGACTTTCAACCCGGGCTGAACTCGACCCGGGTTGAAATTTCTCATGTAAACGCAGCCTAACATGCATGCTGTCAAAATCGAAAAACAGATTGGAAAGGCTTTCTGTCTAAAGCCTTTCCATACTGGTGCTCGATGTTTTCAGTTTGGGGACACCAAAATTAGTGTACCGCTAAAGACACGTGGTCGACACGTTGTTGACACTTTGTTGACACTTTGTTGACACGTGACCCAATTACCGGCCTACCAAGTGCCTTTGGCGACCGCTAACAGCAACTGTGGAACAGTGCAGTGCCCTTTTTTGGAGCAACGTACGAGTAGTGCCCATGGATTATGACCCCGCGACCCCAATCTACGTGGCGGTCCGCAATTCGCTACTTCATACTGACTGGCGTCCGGCATCGTCCCGAATTTGGCCACAATCTGCTCTCGGGACCCCTGACCTGCTCCATCTCCGCCATCGTCAATGTACTGCGCATCCACCCAGGCCAGGACTGCACTTACTTACGGGAAGGAGTATTTGCAAGATGGAACCTGGGAACTGGAAGACGACGAAGAGGAAGCGTGGGAATCCGGCGGCAATGGCTGGGATGTAAGTCCAACATTGCTGGTGCCAGAGTAGCCACTGCTTGCTTATAAGGGAATCATGTGTGTTGCCTTTTTGCCTTTTCCGTCGTCCTCCTCCGACTGTACTCCCGATCCCAGGACTGAACTTACGGGAAGGAGTGCTTCCAAGATGGGAGACGAAGAAGAAGAAGCCGCTGAATCCGGCGGCAATGGCTGGGATGTAAGTCCAACATTGCTGGTGCTAGAGTTACCACTGCTTGTTTATAAGGGATTCATATGTGTTGCCCTTTTTTGCCTTCTCCCAAGTTCTCCTCCGACTGTACTGGTGAACGCTGTCACATATGTTGCCCTTTCCAGGCAGTAGAAGGGAGGGGGGGGGGGGGCAGCACATCCTGGCATCCAGGAATGCTAGGCCCTAGGAACTAGGCAATCTGACCTTTCCTCTTACCCCAATAATGGTATGGATGGGGAGTTCTTGAACATCCTCAGTCTTGTTAGAGTGAACTGTGCAACTCGGCAATCGGTGATAGCAGAGGACCAATGCCGATGGCGATGCTCCTTCCTTTTTCTCTGTCACAGGCTGCGTTCTCGAGAGGAAGCGTTATTTCTGCATTCCAAGAAGGACGGCACAATGGTGAGTGGAACTTCGTTGGTGTGCAGCCTTGCTAGTTGAATTGTAAATCAACCATTCTTCCTGTCTCTGACTTCTTCAATGTCCTCCTCAGTGTCGGACTGTCCGCGTCGCATTGAACTGGTCCGATGAGGCTGCTATTGCACACACAGTGAGGGAACTTCCATACGGGAACTCGGAAGTACTGCTACAGTACAGGTAAGGTGGCCATTGCTTATGTGCGTGCGCCGTTGTCAAACTTCTAAGCCAGCTGTACTCCAACCTACATGGAGTCTGAAAGTAGTCAGCTGGCGAACTACAATTGAAGTTTAGACGTTATATGCCGCGGCTTGGTCAGCTTTTTCAGTTTCACAATGCATTGCACTCAGCACCGCTTCTCGGAGTATCTTGTCAGGATAGCTTTGGAACGCATCCTCCCCAGTGGGGGAACGGCAAATGTGCTGTTCATTTTTTAGGCTTGCTTTTATGGTACGTACAAATCCCCATTGAAAAGACATAGTGGAGACCAGAAACTGCAAATAGATGTTGGGAACCGCGAAGACCACCCTTCCTTGTCAAGTTCCCTGAGGGTGTGGAGGGGGGGGGGGGGAGCGGAGGAGGGACATTCCTGCACTGCTTAAAGCAGGATTCACAGGAGCATTTTCAGAAATTGCTTGTACATTTGTACCAGTTGTAACCGACAAACGCATTCTCATTGAGGTTTGACTTGAGGCACGTCAGCAAGGCGCTGTTGCATCGCTGACGTCTTGTCCTGATTCTGTGAATGGTATTTTGTGCGAGTTTCCATCGCACGCAGAATCGCAGGTCGTGTCGCATTGCGCAGCACACTGCCAAATTGCTTCTGTGAATCCCACGTGAATGGGAATTCCAATGGGAATGTAATCCATTGCCAACAGGTGTATTCCCGAGCTGCGCATCATACTGCAAAATTGCTCCTGTGCATGCAAATGGATTTCATTGCTCTTCTGTAGTTTGGGAAATTCTCGATTATGATAATTCTGCGTGTGTGTGTACACCAGCCCTGAACATACATGTAGGTGACCCATTTGTGGTGTCTCATAGCCTACCTCACGACCTTATGCTTGCTTTCTGTATCACTTGTATCTTGCAGGTATATCACCCCGTGACGACCACATCGAAGTCTGAAATTGAAGTGTGTATTTTTCCATTGCTTTTATTGTGCTTCTACTGTGCATGTGTGTAACCTGTGGGGTATGCATGTGATGACAATGTATGCCGATGACACGGTCAGATTTTGTCCATGCGTGTAACGTACACCTGCATGCTATCGTTGAAAAGGATCTGCCACTTACGATCTTCGGACGAGTATCAGGTCAGCTTGGTTTTGTGTGGGCTGTACCAGATGCTGTTCACTTCTCTATCTGTTGGATATGTGACTTTCTGCAAGTTTCTGGTGTATGGTGGCCACTTCTTTGCTCGTCTTTGTATGACATTACAATAATTCTGTATTCACTGCTTCCATGGTGTGGTCTGCAAACTGCAATCCTTAGGCAAATATCATCACGGTTTGCAATGTTGTGCTTTGGCTGCTAGCTTACCTACACATTGTAGTTGAATTATTTTTGTTTCACAACTGACTTCCTGAAGTATGGTGGCCACTGCTTTGCATGGCATTATACAATGTTCATCAAGAATTTCCTGTTTGGGTCGTGTGTGTGTGTATGTATGTGTGTGCGTGCCCATGTGTGTGTGTGCCATGTGCATGTGCGTGTTTGTCACAAGGTGTCTGTGTGCGGGGTAGCAAGGTGGGGAGGGCTGGAATGTATCAGTGTGCTACTGCAGTTGCATGGCTACATACAGTGCATCGCGCGCGTGCTCACCATGTTTATCTTCGGAGCTGGGCTAGGGTGGGGGAGGGAACAGAAAAAGAACTGAAATTACCCATATAAAAACCGCTCTGTGAGCGGTTCTGAAAAACCTCTACTGGTGCAGCCCCGTCGTAAAAGTAAGAAATTAGAACTGGCGCATTGTCCTCCCAAATGTGAACTGATCCACCTAAATCGCGATTGACGGGACCCGAACGCACCAGTAGCACGAGGTCGGGAGGGCACAGGATCACAGCCGGCGTCGGCGCTGATCAAGTTACCATACAAGATCTACCCCGAAGCCCACCTTTGCCGCTTTGGCTTTGGCTATGGACCAGCGTCCCCAGCTGCTAGACTGTGAGCCAAGTGCATGAATTCATGATTTTCGTTCCCACTTTGGGTGTACCGCGATTTTGTTCTTTTAGCATGTGGAGAGACCTAATAGAAGATCATTTTTGATTGTTGTCAGTTTGGGAAGCTTGCAGGGAAGTCAAAATAAGCAATTATCTTAACATACCCCGTTTCCATAGCAACTACATAGCAACTGATATAGCAACATGCTATTTTGAAGGTGTTTCTTACTTTTTTCAGCAGGCAACGGCACTGGACGAAGAAATGTATATCAAGCGTCATTGCAGCTGGGTTAAAATAACTATACGAGGCCAAGAATTATAGAATTACGCATAAGTGCATTATATAAAGTACGTGCACATTTTAAATGTTACTTGAAGTGACGATGCACTGGTAGGTAAGTGCACATGAAATGGTGCCGACAACCACGAAATGCACTTCAGGAATGATAATGTACAGAACAAACAGGTGGCATTCAATATACAAAGCCCAGCAGCAGCGAATTCTCCAGACAACGGTTGGAAAAGACCATCAACAACAGCCAGGAGAATCTGGTTTAATCCGGTGCAATGCTCATTTCACCCTCTACATCTCTATAATATATACATGTACAGTATGGCAGAATAATGTTAAAGAAGTTGCTGGATACAGGATTTGTATATTTGCACTCATATAACTGATCAATGTAACGTTACTTCGTAAGTACTGCTGTATTGCTTCCTAACTTATAAGTGCAAAGGGTAGAGCAATGACCGTAACCAGTAACGTTAGAGGACCGCAGGGGTATACCGGTAGATACAGATCTGTAGTTTATTTGAACTATAATAATAATTATTTTGAAACATTAGTTACATTACCCATTGTATGTACAGAACACAAGCGGAAAGATACAATTAATCATAGTCTGAAGCACTTCAGTATAAAAGATCGAAACAGTTATTAGCTCTCCGGAGATAAGGTACATTGTACGTTCTACATGTATTTCTGCTCCAACAGATTACAAAAACCTTTAGTTTAGCTTGACTGATCAGCAGCAAGCATGCTAGCACACTGATATGATTGACATGATGATGTTCGTACTGCCACTGCACTGCGCTGCACTAGCACTGCACACAATACTATAGAAACCACGAAAAAACATCGTCATGATGCGGCTGGGTTTGCACCACCGTACATTTTTGCGAGGTCAGTGGTGCAACAGAAGTCCGCTCCAGCTCTTGTGACCTTGGTTCTTGTCGATGGCGGCTATTGATTTGGCCAAAGTAGTTTCTCCCTTCTATTTGGGCATGTTCGTGCCTGATTTGGAAGTGACAACAAGCTGAATTCGTATCTAGTCGAGTAGATGAAACGAACTGGGGAAAAAAATTGCGGTACGCTCAAGGTCGGAACGAAAAAAAATTCTAACAGGATTTTTGGTGCCTGGCTCACAGTCTATGCATCCACAGGTAGGAACCTCGTGCTACTGGTGCGTTCGGGTCCCGTCAATCGCGATTTAGGTGGATCAGTTCACATTTGGGAGGACAATGCGCCAGTTCTAATTTCTTACTTTTACGACGGGGCTGCACCAGTAGAGGTTTTTCAGAACCGCTCACAGAGCGGTTTTTATATGGGTAATCTACACTTATACTAGATAAACAAGAGTGTGCAACTCGCGGATAGGTTGGCCCACGGCGGAATTTTTGTTGACGTAATCTTTTCGACGACGCACGCACTGCGAGCCTTTTGGAGAGGTTTCCCTCGTGCACTTGGCCGGGCTTATAGCTTACACTACAAGCTCGGTGCCCAGCACGTGCTCTCACACTGCTCTGCGGCAAAGTCCGCGTTTCTCTGAAAAAAGGTGACGTCAACAAAAAATTCCGCCGTGGGCGGGGGTATCTGCAGATTGTGCAGGAGAGATCCGGAGTTGCACACTCTTGTTTATCTACTCTTGCTTATACTATAGTCGACTGCTAGTACATGTATGACATCAGTCTGCACTCAGTGCAGTCACCATGGTCACTGAACTGTGCAAGTGTGTGTACTGTGAGGGTGACTTCGTAGCAGGGAGTCGTAAAATACCGTATTTTACGACTCCCTGCTTCGTAGTAAAGCTTAGCGCTTCCGACGTCATGCATGCGTCACTCCATGATCCATTAATAATTATCTAGACTACAGTCCATTCAGAAAAAAATGAACTTCTAGCTTTTGGCCATAAATGGGTCAAACGTTGAGTTTTTTTAGAATTTTTTTCTGCAATCCCATATGGAATCCTCTTCCAATTATGTTTCTGAAGTTTTTTTGTCCAAAAAGCAAGCCATAGCAAGAATAGGATTTCGGCCAGGTTTTGCCCCAAAAGCACTGAATTGGGAAAAACCATCAAAATCCAGGCCGTTTGACCCCGCCTGCAACAGTGCATTCTGCGGTTCGAACCCCAGTTCAGGCACCCTTTTTGGACCCTTTTTCAAATTTCAAAGTTCGCAGCACTGCACTGTGTACGATGAAATCACGAAAAATCGCCTAATACGGCACGGCTGTTAGCTGCACTTGGATCGCGGCAACTTAGTTTTCTGCACGTGAACCATGAAAAATCAATGCATGCTCATGCATGTTCATGCATAACCAGTCAGCTGGCCTGCTCGCCCACGCATTTGACAGGTAACAATTCCATCAAATTTGAGATATCGCTTCGTTCTAAGTCTCAAAACAGTTCTAAAGTCACCAAACCACGCTGGTAATCGATGGCTATTCAATGTTAACATCTTCAGGAAGACTTCAGCCGTTTCCCGAGAGTTTGGGCATCGTTGCCGTTATTTTTCACGGTGTTCTTCTTCCTCCTGTCTGGAGCTGCAATTGCATCCTGGAATTATTTGAAAGGTATTTCGTGCGGGCTGTGGGGGGTTCCAACAGGCATAAACTGACATCGCTATAGGATAACTGGTAACTTTCACCCTTCAAGGAGGTAGAGCAATGAGAATTTTTTTGTGGCGGTCGTCCAATTTTTGTGGCGGTCGTGGCTGTATTTGTGCACTTCCAAGGCTTTCATTCTGCCTGATACTACTCTGTACTGTATGGGAACCGTTGTTTAGGCACATGTAGCTGTCTTATTTGGTAGATCTGCTGTTTTCAATCACTTGGGACACTTTGTCTAGCCTATTTGTCTTTCGTTCGTGCCATCTATCAGTTTTGTGGGGTGCCTTGACCTGTATTTGTGAAGTTCTCGAGTAAAGACCCTAATTCTTGACTGGAGTCACGTCTTGAATTGAATTTGCTGGGTGAGCCCTCGTTCACGCAGTTGTACTTATCGTAATAGTCAATATCTGCTTGCTGGACGGACTAGCGGCTAGAATAGGGATGACCAAATGGTCCAAGTGTGTACTAGTACACGATTATTGTTTCCATCATCGTGAAATGCTCGTTGTGGAATTGCAGTCGTCTGCCTTTGGCACTGAGGACATGAGGAGAGTTGATTGTTACTTCTGCTCAGCAATGAAGCGATCATCAGCTCTCTTTGTTCTAATTATTGAGAGGACATACCGGCATCGCAATCAAGTAAAGATTAGGCAAACCTCGCCAACCTCCAAAGAGAGTCGAAGATATGTTCTCCAAATGCAAAGACGATCTTTGTGAGTTTGTGACTTGCATTTGCGTGCATACATGAGCAAGTCACGGACCACGGCACGTGCGCGGTTACCATGCCATCTCGAACCGACGCCATCTTTCTAAGTTGCCGCTTCTTGACAGCCGTGACGGGAGCTCGCCAGAGCCAGGACCCATTTTTTTATGAATGGACTGTAGCTCGCTGTGCACGAGCTGAGCTGAACAGGTTCATTTTGAGTTTTTGTGACTTGCTTGCACTGATTTTTTGAAACAAATAATTAAATTATTTGTTTCAAATAATGATAATCATCATGAAACTGGAAAATGGAAATACATGTAAAAACTATTGACTTGTCAGTCTGATTTCACTTTGCAGTCATTTTGGCTTTGAAAACGTGTACCTGACTGCGCCCTTGATAGGCAATCAATCAGCACTTGCTGCTTTGTACGCTTGTGGATCTCTGGGCAGTAAAGGTACTGGTACTTCCGTAGCATAAAGGCGAGGAATTTCCTTGCTTTGACACGAAAATCAAGACGTTCGACGTTGGGGGTAAACGTAGAGCTGGAACTTGAGTTGGCCGGAGACTGTACACTTTTCAGCATGTCCTTTTCAGCATGTGCGTCTGGGCTACGTTGCGGCTCTGCGCGTCTGTCACGTCCAATTGTTCTGCTTCGTCGTCTGAATAACGAGAATAAAGTCTCAGCCAGGTCTCCATCCTGTGCCACACCGCCTAGCCGCTCCTTTCACGCCTGTTTCCAAAGGTATGCATATGTTTATTTATGATCACAGTTTTCACAGCAACGTGTATATACCGCTAGCAACTGAAATTCGATGTAATTGTCTGGTGAACATAGAGATACTAGTAGATAAGGGCAGACGACAAGTTTTACCACACAGTAACGTGTCAGGTGGTAGGTTCATCCCACTTGGCCAAGTCTTTTCCAAACGCTTTTCTGCCAATCTCACCAGTACTCAGTAGGCAGTACATGGGAAATAAAGAGTCAACTGTAGATACAGGAGACACTGACAGCAGCTTACACAAAACAGTGGCTAGGGTTGCCCGATATGCAGCTTCTGACTACTGTAAGTCAACAAATATTCCGCGCATATTTATTCTTATTTTCCTGGGCATTTTTGGGCTTAAAATATCTTGCGGCCGAAGTTTTGTTTTGCAAGTAACGTTTCAGTGTGACAGTTTATACAGGCAGCAGCAGCACATGCTGAAATTGTAATGTGGCCGAAGTGTGTTTTAGCCCTGGCCTGGGAGGCCGGAATTTAAAGGCATCGAAAATTGTGGAAAAATTGTAGACTTACAGTAGCTTACCGGCTGACCTGACTTGCGTTCAGGGATAGCTCAACCCAAGTACATCCCCCCTCCCCCCTCACGCACGCACGCACACACACACACACACACACACACACACACACAAGCTAACCCATTCTTTCCGTACTACATCATGACCTGTCATGCAAATAACCACTATAAGGGTACATACATGTATGTTGATGAAACATGGTTCTCATGTGGTTGTAACATTGCTGCCAGTTAATCTAGTATATCATTAAATTTTTGACAATCTTTGTTTTCAAAGCGGCTCTCAGCAAGTTGAACACGAATTAGCTGAGCACCCATCTACTCCCAACTTGAGCACTCCATATTTAGACCACTGAGCATGGAACTCAGTCAGCTACTACAGTGGTCAGATTAGTAACGATGACGACTGCGCGGACAGGGCCAAGGAGTAGTGTAGCCTAGTTACGCAACGTGCCGCTATACTATGGACCGATCCAGGCTAGAGAAACTGCCTTGAGTCTATATCTGATCGCATTAGCCCACCGAGTTAACGGAAGGATGCAACAACTGTGTGAGGGTTGTAGCTCTGCGCTCTACCTGAGATCACTGCCGTGTTTGTTGGTAGTTGAGAGTTTACTGGTACGAGTAGATTTTGTACTGGTGGATGGCATTGTGACTTGTTCTAAATATAGATAATGTGTGTGTTTCACTGTGAGCATTTTGTTTTGTATTCTGTTACTTCTGTCGCAACCATCACAAGTATCGTTGTCTTGCGTATTGTCCACTCGCATGCAGGCAGCCAGTTCAGACGTCGCAGAGTGGTTGCAACGAACAGTTGCGGTGTGCCACTGACATCAGCAGTCCAGACTCCAGCGGTCCGTACGGCTCTGCTCAACCCATGATTTCCTCGACGACATCTGATGATGAATTCTCCATCTTTGAAATTTACTGCAATAGCGCCGGCCAGTTTGTCATTCAGCGATTCTTAGCGGTAGGTGTCCGATGTGATCAGAGTTCATAATCACTTTGCATGGTCTCCCTTTAGTATTGGAGATGGTGCGCCAGGGGTTCCTTTCCTGTTGCCGCTCCTAGTGGCTGATGATGAAAGCAGTGAAGTTGGTGATGGTGTGGCATAATGACGCGCTCTTGACTTGGCTCAGGACTTGTACTTGCTCTGGGAATGCTGTGCCATGCCGTATTCTGTACCTTCCTGCCGGGCAAGGAGAGGTTTTTGTCAGGCTGACGATGAAAACACCGGCTGTGTGTTTCTTTTGATGTTCTAGGATGTTAAAGCTGCTGGACTGTTCTATTCGGATCCGCGCCTGAAGGAAGTGATGCAGTTTTGCCGAGATATGCAGGAAGAGAGTGGCGGTCTTGTGCCGTTCGAGGAATTCAAAAAGTAAGCTCTATCTACTCTACCATCAATTAGTCTTTCATAGATGGATTTGATAAACGTCATGGATGCGAATCTGGCCACATAGGGATGTTTGGCCTTCAAAGCCTGCCATGATATGAACTCCGCTTGAGTAGAAATGTGTGGGATTCATGCTGATGATTCGAAGTTGGCAAGCCGTGATTCGAAGTTGGCAAGCCGTGATTCGAAGTTGGCAAGCCGTGATTCGAAGTTGGCAAGCCGTGATTCGAAGTTCACTGGACACTGTTCTGGATAATTCAGTGTGTGTGTGTGTGTGTGTGTGTGTGTGTGTGTGTGTGTGTGTGTGTGTGTGTGTGTGTGTGTGTGTGTGTGTGTGTGTGTGTGTGTGTGTGTGAGTGAGTGAGTGAGAGAGCAGGCTCTGAGATCTGTGTCTAGTGCATGTCGCAACTCAGCGCAACAACACAGCGTTTTGACATACATGATGTGTTGTGGGTAGGCCTCCGCGGAATATGCTCGTATTTTTACCGATAATTCCTTTGAGCATTGCTCAAAATTACGTCCGATAATTCCCGTAATTCCACCAATAATTCTCACAATAATGCTTTTTTTCTTCCCTTTTTTGCAGATACCATACCGCTTACGGGTTTTTTGCCACTTGTACGGGCAAAAAATCACGGTTCGCGTGAAACTCGGCTGGAAGCTTTTTTTCTTCTTTCTCTCTCTTTTGAAATACTCATTCAGGATCACAAGCTCTTTGGTACAAATCAGGGTGTTAAAATGGAAAAAATTGAAAAAGGGGGGCATTGCTCAAATTTTACCGATTATTCCACAAAAATTGCCAATAATTCCCGTTTTAAAAATCACACCGATAATTCCCGAAATTATGCCGGCATATTCCGCGGAGGCCTAGTTGTGGGTAATATCATAACATGTTTGGATGATCAGAATGTCCGGATAATTAGAAGTTTTTTTCCCTGGCACATTGGGGTTCGAATTATCAGGATACCACCTATACTTCACTTATGTTCGGTTTGTGGTATTTCCCTGGCAAATTCTTAAAGGGGAAGTTAAGGCAAAAATTAAAATTTCACCAGTTGTAGTCTTCGGGGTGCTGAGTCGAATGGTCTTGGTCCGAGGAAGCTGAGACGCTCCCTTCCTACTTGAATCCCAATCGAACTCGCGCACTTCCACCGAAACTGGGTGACTGCGCCCTACTAGATGGGGATTTGTATGCAAAATGTCACTAAAAGCGCCATTTCGTTCTTATAAAAGCACGGATGACCGCGATTGGCCCATATGTTGTAGTCTTTTGGACGCTGAGTCGACTGGTTTTGGTCCGAAAAGGCTGCGATGCAGCGTTCCTCCTTTATTCCCAATCGAACATGGTTGAAGAAGCGGTCACGTGGTCCTGGGTGCCCAAATCACCTGGTCACCACGCCAGCAGGTGACAACTTTCACACCAAGGTTCAACTCGGGTTCAACTCGAGTGACAGGACTGCACCCAAAAAAGGTCAAACAGGCTAGTAAGTTGTACCCTGCAGGCACGGTGACCAGGTGACTGGTGTACGCAGGACCACGTGACCACTTCTTCAACCATGTTCGATTGGGAATAAAGGAGGAACGCCGCATCGCAGCCTTTTCGGACCAAAACCAGTCGACTCAGCGTCCAAAAGACTACAACATATGGGCCAATCGCGGTCACCCGTGCTTTTTTAAGAACGAAATGGCGCTTTTAGTGAGATTTTGCATACAAATCCCCATCTAGTAGGGCGCAGTCACCCAGTTTCGGTGGAAGTGCGCGAGTTCGATTGGGATTCAAGTAGGAAGGGAGCGTCTCAGCTTCCTCGGACCACGACCATTCGACTCAGCACCCCGAAGACTACAACTGGTGAAATTTTAATTTTTGCCTTAACTTCCCCTTTAACGAGGTGATGACCAATACATGCTCATTAAATGTATAGAGTTGATCATTGGTGTTGGGAAAGCGCTACCGTAAAAAATCCACTGCCCCCCCCCCCCCCCCAGCTGTGGCTTCACAGCTGATTTTTCAGCAGGCAGCAAGTGCTGTGTGATGTACAATGCGCAAGATCCGACTTGCCATGCTGGATTGTACACCGTTTTATCCAGAGGCATACCAACACAGGCACATTGTATTGTGTACAGGCAGTGCATGCGTCGGTTAAACACCGTAGTTTGAAGTAATCGTTCACAGGTAGAAATGGACACGGGGTGGGAATTGGAGAGGGGACTGAACAACGGTACTAAAACTGCCAGTTTACGGTACATCTATAACTGACCTGAAACAATCCCTGACATGTTCAATTTTCTCTGTATTTTTTCAGACATGCCAAGGCCAACTTGGCCATCTTACACAAAGCTCTACTCAGGAAGATGATCATTCCAGAGTGGGAGGAATTCTCAAATCTAGTGCGCGGTATTTTCCAAGAAGTGAAGGGGAACGAAAGTGGCCAGGTAAATTGTTAGACCTTGTTTGGGCTGTTGGGCTTCAGTGATGGACTTCTGACTACTACGGAGAGAAGTATCAGAAGACCTGGATGTTTTTGTTTCTACAATACTAGTTGTTGATGTGTTGTAGTGTCTTGCTCACTGCTGTTATCATAGACCTGATCCTGGCCACAGTGTCCTGGGTACGAGCGTACGCACTCTCCCTGGAAATTTGAATTTTTGATTTTCACAGAAACAATTTTTCGCTGACACGGGTCACATTCTTGCGTTTCAAGGACTGTTCTACGCATGAAAGAAGAACAAGAACCACATACAGTGAGTGACTACAACATGATAGACCACACCAGAAAATTTGAAGACGATCGGTGAAGGTTGAGCTGAGTTCTGACACGATCTGTTGAAACAACTTCATGTCGCTCGTCACCACGATTGAGTAGCATCTCCGTTCTTGATAGACCCTTCCCTTCGAGTTCCAGAAGTTATTTTTCATGTTTGGTGAGTTTCTCGTCGGACCTCAGGTCTTTCTCGATCGATTGCCACCTCACTCGATCCGAACGAAACCTAAACTACCGAAACGAAGCCTGCGCTTTTTTGGCTGTTTTTCCGTTTTTACGTGTAGATCTATAGAATGGATCGTCATGTTCGATTACTGGGTCTTTTGTGTCGCGTCGGCGGTGTTCCGCTAGCCAAGCAGAAGCAGAAAACTACGTATTCTGTTTCTGAGAATGCCGAGGGTATTCTGAAATGTTTTGAAGTGGATATCACACAGGACCAACCACACGTGCACCCTACACAGATTTGCAGTACATGCTACAAGGCTGTGAATTATGCTTTGAGCAAGTCAGAGTATACACGTTGTGGTGGAGGATGTGCCGAGCCAAGTAGCTGGCTTCCCCATGATCATGTGCATGAGGATGGTACCACAGTATGCAGGGTATGCACTACCATTGAGCAAGCCGCCAAAGGTGGTCGTCCGGCTAAGAAAAAGAGAACAACAAAGCCACCTGCCCGTCCAGCGGCAGCCGTTACATCCACGTGCACGTCTACGCACACAGGCACCCACCAGACACGGTCTCAGACAACAGGGATCAACTCGGAGAGTCAGAGTACATGTTTACAGAAATTGTATGATGTAGCAACACCAAGCTATGCAGCCAACAAGAGTCTGAGCACAGATAGATTCATCGGATGCCAAGCTATATTACAATGTACACTATGCAGCAATGTGCTAGAGAGAGCCGTGGAAGCAGACTGCTGTAGAAAGAGCTTTTGTTCCGCATGTGTGTGGGAGTGGCTGGCTTCTGATACAACATGCCCTGGTTGCAATGCACAGCTCTCCGTGTCGAATCTCAGCACGCCCAATCCGATCTTGCAAGGCTGCCTTGCCGAACTAGTGGTCAGGTGCGACAATTATGCTGGAGCGCTGATTGGTTGCCCGGCAACAGTGCCACTTGCTCAACTTGCCAGCCATGTGCAGAACTGCGAGAACACTGGTAAGCAAACAGTCGGCCCGTCCACCGCTGTCAGCGATGTGCTCACTGCTTCGCCGTCAAAGCTCCGAGGCAACGTGTCAGACAGTCTCACCAGCCATCTAGTGAAGAGCAAGGCGGATGCTGGCGTACTTCAGTTGAGGAGCCGAGGTCCATCGCAGACATGGCAACGAACAACAGTTGCAGCTGTACCGTCCAACAATGCATCAGCCAGGACTGTGCGGCGACGCTGTGCTGAGCTTGAAAAAACCAGCCAGCGCGTAGCAGGGAGTTTCGCCGGTGCAGTTGTCCAGCAAGCTGCCACATTAAGCCGGCTAAAGGAGGAAGAGCGTAAAGCTGTTCTTATTGAGGCTGGTGTCATGCCAAAAACACCTGGGACAGGCACAACGCTAGCATTGAAAGCCAACCTACACATGCCATGGAATCAGCTCCGGAAATTGAAAGTATGGCTGAAGGACTTTGGCCTGTATCTCGAGTCAGAGCGGGTAATGCGGAAACAGCTCGACGATCTTTTGCCCTTTACCATTGTGGCAGAAAAGACACCGTTCGTAGCAGCATCTGGAAGCGTCGAGCTGCATGCAATGGTGACAATTCCTGATCTTGTTGGGACTGTCCATCACTACTTGAACCAGCTGGAGGCAACAGATCAGCTTCACTGGCATGATGGCGCAATCCCAAAAGATGAGGTATGGGTCAAAATCGGCGGCGATCACGGTGGCGAGTCCTTCAAGATGTCGTTCCAGATCGTTAATGTACAGCAGTGCAATGCTCTACGGCACATCATTCCGTTTATCATCTTTGCTGCTAAAGATACGGCAGCAAATCTGTGCACGGCCCTGCAGCCATTCGTCAGTGAGGTCGAGAAGCTGGCCAGTACAACGTGGCGTAACAGGTCAGTGAGGGTCTTGTTGTTCGGAGATTACGAACTGCAGACCACGTTGTACGGCTTGTCAGGGTCGAGTGGAACCCACCCTTGCCTGCACTGCACTGCTATGCGGAAAGAGATACAGCTACCTGGGTGTAGCGGAGCACCGCGCAGTCTCGATTTGTTGTGCACAGACAACGCTGCCTTTGTTGGAGCTGGTGCAAAATTAGCGGACGCTAAGAAGCACAACAACTGCATCCGGCCACCGATCTTGCCTGTGTCCCTGGACAATGTGATTATTCCCGTTCTTCATTTGGATCTGGGAATATTCGCTTGGATATTCGATGCCATGACCAAGGACTGCCAGATGCTGGACGTTGCCCTTGCATCATCCAGTACAGCAGTTGGCACCGATAGCCGAGCGTACACTGTCACAACAGAGATGCACGAGAGCCTTCGCCAGAAGCAATTGGATCTTCAGAACGAGCGCACAGCAGCTGACAGTCTACAGGAGCAGCTCGAATGGCTTGCAATCCATGCTTCCAACCTGACTGCCCCACAGCTTGAAGCGGCCACAGCAGGAATTCAGGCGAAGCAGCACACCACCACAAGCGCCATCAGCTCTCTCCAGGATGAAGTGAAGGCTCTGTCTGACCAGCTCCAGAGCCGCAGTATTCTGCATGGTCCATGTGAGGCCTCACTGGACAGAACTCTGCAGGAGTACAATATTTGTCGCCAGCGGTACCATGGTGGTGCCTTTATCGGCAATCATATTCACCATGCCCTGCAGCCACCAGTGGTTGCTGCTTTGTCAAATGCGCCTCTGATTGTCACCTCCACCACAGAGAGAGCAGCGCCTCCATCCGTTCTCGACCAGGCCAGAGTAGTGGCAAAGCGGTATAATGACCTGCTCACTCAGTTCTCTCACTGCCGCCGAAGATACTCGTCCTGCGCAACAATGTCAGCAGAAGATATTCAGCTGTTCGAGAGTGATTGCGCTACCTTCCTCTCCACAGCACGGCAAGAGGTCGTCACCAGAAAACTTGGCCATGTAACGCCTAAGCTTCATTTGCTGGAATGCCATCTGCCTGACGCCTTGGCAAGATTCAGAGTTGGCCTGGGCCTACTAGCTGAGCAGGGAGGTGAAAGTATTCACGCCGAGTTCAACGACCTTCGCAAGCGACACGGAGGCGTCGTGAACGATGTCGACAAGCTACGGACTGTCTTGAAGGCTCACCTTTCCTCCACGCTTCCTCAGCACGCCAAACTTGTCCCTCAAAGGGCCAAGCGCAAGCGGAAGGCCAATTGAGGACCGTTTCAGGTAAGTTCCTTGCTCAAACGATATCCCAAACATGTTGTTTGTTAGTTGATTTTCAAATAAATTTAATTTTTGTGGGTCCGCTTTTGGTGCACACATGATTGTTTGCGTACGCGTGCACACGCGCCATGTGTATTACTATGGAAACTCGAAGAGTTTTTGCACGTGACGTGATTGCCGCCATCTTACTGAGTGGCCAGGCGCAAACAGCAGTGTGCTGGCGTATCTGTTCATAATAAAATATTGTTCTGTCGAATGTGAACATGAGCCTTTCCTGCTCAACGTGACATGTGCACAGTTGAGAGGTCTTGGTATGGCTGCCTATATTGTAGTTATGGGTGTGTGTGTATGTATGTGTACGTTCATGTGTGTGTGTGTGTGTGTGTGTGTGTGTGTGTGTGTGTGTGTGTGTGTGTGTGTGTGTGTGTGTGCGTGCGCGCATTCTTCTTCTTCTTTTTCTTCTCTCTCTCTCTCTCTCTCTCTCTCTCTTTCCTTTTCTCTATCTGTCTATCTGTATGTATATATGCCCATCTGCATGCTCGTGTGCATATTCAGGTTGCAGACTACATTCCACAGCTGGCTAAGATGGACCCGAAGCTATGGGCTGTATCCATATGCACAGTGGATGGTCAACGGTGAGATGGTCCATGCATCGCACATCGCCTTTTCGCAGCAACAGCAGCCCACACGTATCACTACTACACATACTTATTACTTGTTAGTAACTAGTGTTGCAATGATGAAGTTGGTTGTTCCAACGAGGAACACACGCTTCCTGCCAAACTCGACACTCGACTGACTCATGACTGCCATCCGGAGCACGCGAGGAGCACGTCGCACCTTCCACTCGGCAAACCTGCAAGAAAGCACCCCTCCCTGCTCAATACACAGTGTTTTGGGGAATTCACCCCTCATCAGTTGAGCTTGAGTAGGCTGAGGAAGATTGTGCCTGGAAAACACTACTCACATTGTGCTCTCCAGGCCAAACGATCACTAGGGATGCAAACTTACAGAGACGCTTCGTTTCCAGCGCGACGAACACCTCGTGAGTCAGTCAAGTGTCAAGTTCGGCAGGAAGTGTGTGTTCCTCGTTGGAACAACCAACTTCCTCACTTATACCGCCGAAGTCGCAACTTCTAGGTTCGTATTGTTGTCCCTCGCGCGGATGTGCGACTAGTTTTGGAGGTGACAGCATTGTGAATAGCTACTGGCTCTTAACGTCTGTTTAGCACAACTCCATGAGCGACTCTGACTCATGCTGCTACCTGGGGCCTCACGAGGTGTTTGTCGCGCTGGAAACGAAGCGTCTCTGTACGTTTGTATCCCTGGTGATGGTTTGGCCTGGAGAGCACTATATAAGTGGTACTTTTCAGGCACAATTTTCCTCAGCCCACTGGAGCTCAACTGTTGAGGGGTGAATTCTCCAAAACATTGTGTATTGAGCAGGGAGTGGTGCTTTCTTGCAGGTTTGCCGAGTGGAAGGTGCGAGGTGCTCCTCGTGTGCTCCGGATGGCAGTCGTGAGTCAGTCAAGTGTCAAGTTTGGCAGGGAGCGTGTGTTCCTCGTTGGAACAACCAACTTCCTGACTAATACCGCCGAAGTCGCAACTTCTAAGTTCGTAGCTGCAGTTTGGTCATGCAATGGTTACTAGTGGACAGGCGCTACTCACTATATCCAGTCTCCAGGCAGGTCTATGCCGTCGCTACTGTACACACCACCTACAAAATGCAACTGTAGGCTTGCAAACTCCTCATCGCATACCGGTAGTTTATTATCTGCGTGTGTCGTTTTCTGCTCCTATCTACAGCCTGTCCCTTGGAGATGATCGTGCTACGTTCTGTCTGCAGTCTGTTGGAAAGTGCCTGAACTATGCTTTTGTACTGGATGACAATGGACGAGATGAGGTAAGCCTCACCTTACCTTGCACTGCGATGTCTTGTAGGTCTTGACATGGCGGCATCCACACATTCTTACGAGAGTGAGAGCTTTAGTATCAAGTGCTAGATCATCATGGCATGGCTGTACTTGAAACTATCCAGAAACTACTGCAAGCTACAGTTGTGTTCACTGAAATCCGACCAGAAGTGCAAATCTTGCTCCCTGGCCCTGGACCAGTTCCGATTACATCACTCTACTTGTACATCTACGTCCAGCCGCATTCGTACCAGTACCAGGGCTGTGCAAGTTGAGGGCGTCAGATATGCATTTTGGGTCGGATATCACTAAGCACAACTGTGGAGAGGAGAATATTACAGAGGATAAGCAAGACGAAATTCGCGTTCGCAAACATTTTTCAGTTCGCGAACTGGATTGCGAACTTTCGCATTTTTCGTTCGGAAAAGTAGTCGGAGCACGAATCGCGGATTCGTGTCAGGGCAGTCATAAATTTACCACGCTGTACTGTCTGTACACAATGTACGTCTTGTCAATGTCATGCATGTG
Source organism: Sycon ciliatum (assembly GCF_964019385.1). NCBI lineage: Eukaryota > Metazoa > Porifera > Calcarea > Leucosolenida > Sycettidae > Sycon > Sycon ciliatum. The sequence continues at coordinate 4,283,058 of NC_088644.1, forward strand.
CGAATTCTGTTTGCTAATCCTTCTCATAACGCGAATTCCGTCACTGAGTTCGACTTTCCTTGGAGAGCGAACGCGAATTTCGTCTTGCTAATCCTCCGTAATATAATATTGTTATTTCTTGCTCATGTGCAAGCTACAAGACAAGTACATTGTAAAACAGAGAGGTTCTAGGCTGTCCAAGAGAGTGCTCAATACCGAGAGGCACAGCTACATGTAGTTCAAACAATGAGGGGATGGAAAAGGTGTTTTAACTCTGAGTTTCACGCACTAAGCGATTGTCAGAAAACAGAAATGAGTAAGATCGTCAGAAAACAGAAGTGAGCAAATCTGGATCAGTACTGGTTTATATACCCACAAAGAAAAGTGTAAATGACTGCATCATGGCGCAAATCTAAAAGGTGCGAATGACGGCAGTGCAAAGCGTAAATGACTGCATCATGGCGCAAATCTAAAAGGTGCGAATGACAGCAGTGGTGAAAAGTATCACTTTAATTGACAAGCACTGGAGCTGGTTGTCTCTTACTTAATTAGGTGATGGCTGTGGATGGTTTGAAGTTCCGAAGGTAGTACTTATTCTCATTTTGTCCCAAAATTGAGTAACACGCGTGTTCTCGATTTCAATTCTTAAATACCCACGGGCTACAAGAATAACCACATGGAAACGAGTGTTATATTTGAGTGAAATAAGGGATTTGGGAGGAGGAGGAGGAGGAAGGTGTATAACTTTTCCAGCATCCGGCAATTTAACTAACCAGTATTCAACAAGCACCAGCAAATAAGTGTAGCAGCAAAGTAACGGTGAGGATAATTCAGGAGCAACAGCAACAATAGCACAATGGCGAGATTGACGGACATGGAGAGTATCTGAGCAGTGATAAAATCTGCAAATTAATGGACCAAAAAATATCAATAGTGTGCAGAGCGAAATGAAGATAAATAAATAATAACCAGCCGAGCACTAAAAACAAGCAGAAGGAAATAAATCCTAAGGAAAAAGTTTAAAGGCGACGTGGAGACAATAATCTTAATAATGCAATGAATATAACTTAATGCGCACTCCTATCACAACCATGGGGACGAATAATGTATTCCAGAACGTTTTCTTGTCACAATTATCAATGGAATTCGTGACTTAAGAGAATGATGAAACTACAAGAGGATTTATACACTTGGAGTGAAACAACGAGGATACAAGCATAGTAAGAAAAATAGCACAAACTTAGGAAAAATTTGCACAGGTAATAAAAACTATAGGTGAGGTGAGAAATGATAGGAAATTCAGCAAGTGCAGTGTGACAATGGACATGCATGTGCAAGTTGAAAGTTCTAGAAGCAGTCTACATTCGCATTCGTGATCCAAATCTTTGTAAACAAGAAGAAAATGTCACCGCACTTACACTATTCCAGTAAATTCGCACTCACACAACAACAACAACAACAACAACAGCAGGAGCAGCAACAACGACGACAGGCAACAGCGGAAAACAGGAACCATGTAGAATATACTTATGCTAATGCTTGCATTGAGTAATAGATTAGGAAATACTCGTGGATCTGTTAGCTGCTACTCATCAAACTCCCCAATCTCACCATCATCGTCGCTTGCACTATTGTCGCTGTCTCCATCTGGAGTGACCAAGGCAACCTCATCGTCGCCTTCGGGGCCTGTGGCCTTGATATGGCTGAACAGCTGCTCATCGTCCGTGCCATCCGCCGCTGCTGTCAAGCCGCAGATGAGGAATGAGCGCACCAATGACTCCTGGCCAACGCTCTCCCAGGCTTCAGAAACCCAGTCCCCAGTCGAGCGCCTGCTGACGGGTTGGCTGCTTTAAATTCCCACGCGGGGTCGTCGTCTCCGTGCGGTCTTTGAACCAATCCACGCAGAGGCTCCGAAGCTTGGCTTTGAAGGGGCGGTTCGCCGACACGTCCATGGGCTGGACGAGTCCAGTGCAGCCTGGTGGAATGAATTCCACCACGCTGTTGCACTCATCCTTCGCAACACTGCAACTTACCTCACTCAGGTGAGGACGGTAGTTGTCGACAACCAATAGCCGTTGCTCGTCCTGTGTTTTCAATACATTCTTAAGCCACCAAATGTACAGGTCGGATGTCATCCAGCCATTTGCGCTGGCTGTAGCGACTACGTTGGCGGGTGTGGTGAGTTGCTGCCTCACCCTCCGTCCAAGGACACCATCACGTTCTTTAAATATGACCAATGCGGGCAGCTTTTCACCCGCGCCATTAGCCGCTGGAGCGACGGTGAAGCCTTTCTTCGTTGCTTTCGTTGAAGAAATTCTAACCGTACGGGTGCCCATGATTTCATTTGTTGAGGATGGGACGGTGTCGAACCGGCTCATCGTCTGATCCATGTTGTACACGTTCCGCTTCTCGAACGTACCGGCATCGATAATCTTCTTGCGAAACTCGCGAATCACCGGCATCAGGTCTGATGGCACTTTCTGGGAGTCTTTGGTGCCGCATCGCATCGAAACCCGGTTTCGCTTCTTGAATCGCCTCAGCCACAAAGGAGAAGCTCGGAAGCTGTTAGGAACTCCTAAGTTTGGCCCGAGCTTCATAGTGTGGGCGCATAGGGCAGCGTTCGAAACCGTGCGACCAGCTGCACGCTCCTCAAGCAGGTAGTCGAGGACTGCCTCGTCCAACTGTGCAGACAGCTGGGGTCTACCAACGCCGAGCTTCCGAGCTCTCCGACCTACTCCTTTCACTTGTCGGAGTTGTGCCTCAATATGCAACCACTCTCGTATTCTTTTAGGGACAACCTTGAACTTACAAGCAGTGCTCTTTTGCACAGGCCATTTTCCTTGTAAAAATCAAGAACGGACAACTTGAACTCCACAGTGAAAGATCTGCACGTCTGGGCCATTGTTGCAAATGGCAAAAACACTATCGCAGAACACAAAACTCTCTTCCAACCAGCACTCAAAACTACCAACTTCACACTTCACTCGCTACCAAACATCGATTCCATAATCCAACAACTCCTCATCTTGTCGTGAGCCACAGCTACTAGCTTGCATAAAGTGCAGTCGGGGTCATAGTCTGTACACATTCACACAGACTCTCACCCGAATGTTTGTTTGCGCACTAGAAAGTAGTACGAGGTCGGCTGTATGCATATGCACATGAGTACAGAAAGACGCATCATTTCTCTACGGTATAATTCTGAAATCGCTTCAGAGACAGAAAATCGAAGGGGGGGGGGGGGATTAGAGTGGGGGCGGATCAACGGTACTTTACGGTATAATCACCAATAATCATTCCACCACAGACAACACGAGAAGGACACCCGCCTATCGCAGTACAACTGGGCCAAGAAGGATGAAGGGAAGGCATGCAGCATTCAATGAGCGGTACACCGCAGAGCAGTGGCCTACAGCAACGAAAGCAAAAGGTGCAACCTGTGCTTGGCGGAAAAATTAGCAATCGCGCAAGCACCCAAGCACCTCTCTCTCTCTCTCTCAACAAGAGGAGTGAACTTGTGTCAAGGTGTCGCCATGAGAAGGTACTACCTTGGGAACTTCAAACCATCCACATGCAGCCATCACCTAATCAAGTAAGAGACAACCAGCTCCAGTGCTTGTCACTTGAAGTGATACCTTTCACCACTGTTCTCATTCGCACCTTTTAGATTTGCGCCATGATGCAGTCATTTACACTTTGCACTGCTGTCATTCGCACCTTTTAGATTTGCGCCATGATGCAGTCATTTACACTTTGCACTGCTGTCATTCGCACCTTTTAGATTTGCGCCATGATGCAGTCATTTACGCTTTGCACTGCCGTCATTCGCACCTTTTAGATTTGCACCATGATGCAGTCATTTACACTTTGCAAGTTTGTGGGTATATAAACCTATACTGATCCAGATTTCTCATTACTGTTTTCTGATGATCGCTTAGTGCGTGAAACTCAGAGTTAAAACACTTTTTCCGTCCTCTTATTGTTTGACAAGTACATTGTATTGGGGTTGTCTTCAGGCTACTCTGGCATTGCCGTCTCACAGGGCCACCATGGTTTATGATGATTGAATTTCCATTGTAAGAAGTGCATGCGGCCACTGTAGCACTGTAGCACTGTAACACGCGTCACTAGTGTGGAACAGCAATGCCTTTTGACTTGATGCTGTTATCGCTCACTGATTGTATTTGTACTGGCTTGATGTGATTGCAATGCTGATTGCTGCTTTTTTCTCTTGCTGGTGTTGGTGGTGGCGGTGGTGTTTTCGTTACTGCTGCTGCTGCTGCTGTGTCCAGGTGCATCGCTATATTGGCCAGGAGCCTAGTGGTCTATCCTTCAATGAGCTGAAGCTGAACAGTTATGGTAAGTGTGATGGTGGAAGTGATCTGCAGACAATGCGATGTTCTCTTCGAACTGCCCATCACTAACTAATACTTTCATGGCTTGGAAGGGACGACTACCCAATGTCATACTTCGAAGTACAATATCAAGCAGTTCTGGTATACGACCGTTTCTGTTTCCTGACAGTGATTGTGCATGTGTGTATGTGTTTGGCTGTGTCTATGCAGGCAAGCCACACAACCCAATGGTGAATGCCGGGGCAATTCTGCTGGCATCCCTCGTCAAGGTACCGGGCAACTTCTCTGAATACTCAGTAGTCCAGTTGTCTCCAATACAACTGGTCAGACATGTATTAGTGGCAGGGAGCATTCAAGTTCATTTTGCTCATAGCTGCACTGCAGTAGTCATCTAGCAATGTTCTGGCCATTATTCTATATCTGGATTCTGTTCCAGGTCCTGTCTATTGACTGTGGGTTTAGTACACGTCACGTTGGGTACATATTGGCTTGATAAATTTGAGCCATATAGTACGAATGCTGACAGGTTGCAGCAGCATATCAGCAGCTGTGGTCTCTAATTCTCTTTCTGGTCTTTTATCCCCTGTTTGTTTATTTTTTCTGTTTGTTTCTAGCCCACGTATACACCAGCTGAGAAATTCTCCTGGGTAAGGATACTACATGATGTATTGTGTAGTGATGACTTGGGGTCAAGGTGTATAGTGCTCGCTCACTTGCTTCATGTACTGCAAAATCTCTCTCTCTCTCACACGCACGTGCACACACACACACCAGTCCAGTGCAGTCCAGTCAAGCCACTGCCACAGGGTTACGTGGGCCCCGGAGGGGCATGAGAGAGGAAGATGGAGCATGCTGATGACGTCGGAGGTTGTCTCCCTCTCTTCTCTGTAACAAATTTCATCGTGCGATGTTCTAAATCCACTCGGGGGCTTGTCAGACCTCCGCGAGCGGCGACGTCGGGCGCAACTGAAAGTGACGGCATCAAATCACCGTCTCGGCTCTCAGCTGTGTACGTCCCTCCGTCCAACGCTTTCCGTGTACTTGGAAGACAGCTCCTTCATCCACGTCTTGACATTGCTATGAATATCCTTCTCCATTGTCCCGTTGTCCTTCGTCCTTGTCCATTGTCCTTGTCCATGGACCTGTTAGTAGTCGCTGAAGCTGACTGTGAAGGCTGAAGGAGTGCAGTGCTGCTGCTGATGTTGCTGGTCATTTGTTGTTGAAGTGCAGGTTCTGAATTTGGAGCCAGTTGTTCCTAGTCTGGTCTTGATGAGATGCTCAGATGGGTCTAACCAGGTCTTGTTGAGGCTTGGTCACGCTGTCGCGTCTGGAGGAATTGTCTGCGTTCAGTGTCGCCAGATTCTCCAACACGACATCGGAGATTTTTTTCAACTGCAGGTCATCCATGTCTGATATTACTTGCCTCCAGTGCTGGGTCAGGGATCGCAACATTGGATAGTTCATGGAGTTGACGCTTGGCTTGGAGCTGTGCGGCCAAGGTAAATTACGAAATTCCTGCTATGATCAAGCCGGCTCATCAGTTGGCAACTTCTCGCCAAATGTTCTGATAGAGTTTCGAGCTGCTCATTGGTACAATCCAAGGCATCAGCATCTTTGCACACAAAGGACTGAGCTTCAATAACCTTGAGCGTGTTTCGTAAACGCTTTGCATAAAGCTGGTACCTCTGCTGTGATGTCTGGTGGACTTGTAGCTCGTCCGAAACAGCCCCTAGCCCCGGCGCAATTGCAGCTCCCGTGTTGTGAAGCATTTTAACCTCTTCTACAATCTGCGGCTGAGCCTCGGCATTTCCTAAGCTGAGGTCTAACGTGAGCTTGGAACTACTTAAGTATGATGCTGGAAGAGAGTCCCAGGGTGCATGTCTGAAATTTGCAAACATGTGTTTGCAGGGAAAACCATGGATGCTCCAGTCCTCGCAGGAGCAAGAGGGTGCAGTCAGGCTTACACTGTGCGACCGCTCAGAGGACTTCACTTTGAACATGCTGTCCCCAGCATCTTCAACATCTTCTGGCAAGTATTACTCAGGAGACTGATTACGCTTCATACAGTGAAGGACTACTCTGTTGGGTCTGTCGTGGAGGTATTCTGGTATGGAGCTGTGGTAGCTTCGGAAAGAGCTTAGTTGGCTGATATTCATCACCGCGAATTTCCGCTTTTCCTCCTCCAGAAACCGTTCAACGATAATCGTAAACGTCTTGCTCAGCGTCCTCTTCTTCCCGTTGCTGATGTTGAGGCATGAGTATTTGAGGACCGTTCGCACAGACGGAGCTCACACAGCTTCTCAGCTTCAAGAGCGGTCGTATTTGACTTCCTTAGTGCCTCGAGCTGGTCAGCCTTTGCATTTTGTAACGCATTCGGCGATAGACCAGTTGCATCCACCGAAAACTTCAGTAACCTCCGTATGCGACGTACTGTGCAAAATGCCTGGTAACTTTTTTTCACGTGCCTTGTAGTTTGAATCCTCTTCTTCTTTCCAGCCACTGCTGGCCCCGTTGCGTACGAATGGTCCACATGTACTGAAGTGTCCTGAGTGGACGACTCTGCTGACTTTTGGATTAGATTGGATTGGATTTTATTTATAGTGGTGACTATAACAGACAATTGCCTAATAACAATAGACCCACTCGAGGGAAAGATGCAAAAAGATATGAATAATTAATAGAATAGACTATTGGCTAGGTGATCATGTTCGCATTTTGCATAGCTGAAAGTCATAGGTACTAGCGTGAAAAAGCAAGGCAGCATTGGGGTAACAGTTTCTTATATCGGGCGGAGTTATCCACACAGCAAGCTAGAGGGTGTAAATCATTCCACAGCTTAGCACATTGGAAGGAAGCGCCATGACGGGCAAAGGCAGTTCTGAGCATGGGCAACTTAAGAGTGCGTGATACAAGGCTGCGCGTTGCAAGACCATTATTTAAACGCTCGAACATTTGATTTAATGTGACACTACAGCGCGCTAGCGGCCTTCCAAACAGCGCCACGTCAGATACAGTAATTTCTTGCAATCCATGGATGCCAAACGATCTAGACCAAGTCTCGCAAATAAAGGGCTTGATGGGCTACGAAAACCAGTATCGTACTCTGAACGCAAAGCTCGCTTTAGCATTCGTTCAAGCCTACCAAACTGGGTTAAGGAAAGGCCAGCAGAAAAGCGATTTGATGCATATAGAAAATCTGGCAACACTAGGCACTTTACAAAGGTTTCTCGGCAAGTCAGCGGAATATTGTGTCGATTTCGGAACAGAATACCAATTTTACTGGCAAGTTTGGTGACCATAGAATCAACTTGAGTCCTCCAAGAAAGATCCTGGTCCAAATGTATTCCAAGGTACTTAGCACATGTCACTTGCTTGAGCTGCACTCCATGACAGTAGACTGAAAATTGGTGGTCAGTAATATGTAGCGTAGACAGGAAGAGCACTTGTGTCTTCCGGGCATTTAGAATTAAATTGCGGTTTGACAGCCAGGTACTAATGGCTGAGACAGCTGCAGACAGGGAGTTGCTAAGCGCATTCTTCTGCGTACCGCAACCATACAATAGAATATTGTCAGCAAATTGCTTTCCTTTGTGATATCTTTCCTTCCCAAATTGGCATTCCAATACTAGTACGCGGAAGCCACAACAGACGAAAGGAACTCCATCGAAGGGTATAGGGGCATTGTTCATGCCGTGCTCTTGGCTCCAGTGAAAAGCTTTTGGGCGAGACACGGCATCCTTCAATACATCTTCAGCACTGTGTGAAAAAGCTTTTTCGGTAGTCCTTACAATAAAGTTGCTTCGAGGTAGGAGGACTTTCAATACCTCTTCCACCGCCTCCTGTCCATCGACTCCAGTTGTTTCATTTGCCATCGTGGCAAAACGTGGCAAAACGAGACTCGCAACTACGCCCAGGTATCTGGCTTCAGATGTTGATACAGGCAATACGCGGGAAAAGGTCAAGCAGAAACTAGATAAAGGACCAAAATATTACATGTTATCCGTAGTTTGTGTCCAACACTAACAGATAACAGTTATAAGCAAGATGTTGTAAGATGTTGTGTAGTGAGAAGGTGCAACAGCTAGCACAATACTGACTGATGTGATACTGACATTCAACCACCTGATGATACGCTCTATCACGTCTTGGAGGCGCAAACCAACAGCCTTCCAACTTGGAAGGTTCTCAGTTATGAAATAACATGAGAAATGGGAAGGTGAGCGCACTGAAGACGAAAACAATGATAGAGCTTATCATCAGGTCGTTGAATGTCAGTACTTGTATCACACCAGTCACTATTGTCACTTGTGCTAGCTCTTAACCCTTTGTGTACGGATTGTACAACTTTCGATCCCCTGGGATCGAAACTTTTCAAAATTTCAATCGATCGTAACTCAGTCATTCCTGGGTTATATCCGAAAACTAAAATATGTAGGTCAAAGAGAAAACTCCCAGCTGTCCATTGAAACAATTGCTGAAGCGCTCCGATGTGTGGTTCCAGAGTTACGAAGCTCGAAAGTCAAACCGCGGCAAATGTCGCTCAATAGCCGCTCGCGCAAATTTGAATGAGGGATTTCCCCATCATTCTGGGCATGCAGTGACGTAGAAACACGTTCAAAATGGTAAATGGACTCTTGACAGTTTGTGAAATTTTTTTGAAGTAACAGTTAGTTGTTACGAGCAAGGAGAGCGAAAAAGCTGATGCAAGACGACTTCTGTCGGAATTTGGCGTTGCAGCTAAGACGCTGGGCTGTAGCGCTGGCGTTTTGACCTTCGTGGTGGCAAGCGTGGGCTCAATGTGTTCCTCTTGCAACGAGCTTTCCAGGAAGCCCAAGATTGAAAAAATCGTCAAAAGGAGACTAAAGTTATGACCCAGATAATTATAGAATTTGAGGCGAGTCGAGATCAAATTCAGTCTGTGTACAATTTTTCAGTACATAAAGGGTTAAGGGCGATTCACAATACAACTTTCTGCGACGCGACACGACACGCGATTTGCGACAGTTGCGACAAGAAACTGCCTGTCGCAAGCTGTCGCAAGACACCTGTCGCAGAAGTTGAAGAAAGTTCAACTTTTGCGACATGCGACACGCGACATACACAAATGGAGTACAGTTTCGACCCTGGGTGCACGTGCAGTGCACGTGCATAGTACTACTTGTGCATGAGGATATCCAGCTGTCGCAACAAACATGAAGAATATTGTGAACTGTGTGTCGCTGTCGCAGCTCGTCGCATGTGTCGCAAGTCGCATGTCGCGTCGCAAGAAGTTGTATTGTGAATCGGCCTTTACACCTTCTGACTACACATCTTGCTTATAACTGTTATCTGTTAGTGTTGGACACAAACTACGGATAACATGTAACTGGTCCTTTCTTTTAAATTCAATCCTTGGCTCTTCATCCGAGAAACTAAACAGAAAGTAGGTCGGTAGACATTCCCATTCCCACTTTGGAGCACTGCAAACCGAACCTATTCTTTTACGTACACTGTTTCGTCAATATTGCGATCGTTAGGTACGAATAAAACAATGGCACGCACACACGCACACACACACACACACGCACACACACACACACGCACACACACACACATACACTCAAGTTTGTGTACCTCTCACAACCACATCTATTGTCAACATAGTGTTGTATGTACTGGTATGTGTGTTTACTTTTCACTGCCTTAGCTTCAAGATCAGTATCGTCAAGCTTGTCCCACGGACCACATTGGCTTTTGCAATGCCACGTAAGTTATTGCCAACCTGCTAAGAAAATAGAACTTTCCCTTGGCTGTAGGTTGGGAAGGACTGAGGTATTGGACATGTGTGTTCCTATGGCTTGCAGTCAACAGTGACATTTGACTTTGCTTTTCACTGGAAATAACATGATTGCTAGTGATACCCATGCTTGATTTTTGAAACGGCTCTATTGTCACCGTGCAGGTAGTAGGCCTTCTTTGACGTTGTCTTGTTTATAATGATGTGTTTTATTTATAGGTTTCAATCTGAGAAGCAGACAGCTGATAGGAATTTTGCACTTGGCTACCTGATGCGAGAGCAAGGCGTAAGTGTTCTGATGCTGAGTTTTTGTTATTATGAATTTATGATGCAGACAGTCCTGTGCAGGAGTCCCGCAGGCATCACTGTTGAGTGGTCCTGCAGGCATCACTGTTGAGTGGTCCTGCAGGCATCATGAATTGTTGTAGTGGCAACAGACAAAACCCAGATGAAACCCAGACAAAAAGTCTATGAAATTCCTTCTTTCTGAAGTACAAGATCGAGACTTCTCATACGTTCGAATAATAACTTGATGTTCTTCATACCTTCACTGTCTGGCTTGTATGCTGCTGTTGATGCCCAGTCGTTCCCACAAGAACGCCCTGACCTGCAACAGATCCTGGAGTTCTACTTTCAGATGTGTTCTATTGAGATCAATGCCAGGGCTGGGGCGGTCATGGCTGCTACTCTAGCTGCAGGTGGGATCTGTCCACTGTCCGGTGCAAAGGTACGTCCACAGTCTTAGTCTACTATGTCTACTAATGCTTAGTGCTTAGTGCTTAGTGTGTGTGTTGTTTGGACAGGGATACAGTTCAGTATACAGCACCCAGTGGATACAGCGTACTGTGCGACATGCTCTACACTGTTTCACCACCCTGCATTATGTAGCCATGGCATGGCGAAAAGGCGTCCTGACTCCTGGCACACCGTCCCCACTCCTGACTCATGGCACACCGTCCCCAGTCCTGACTCATGGCACACCGTCCCCAGTCTCCTGCGTACATCTGCAGTGGGTGGATTACTCTGGTTTTAAGCACTCTCCAAGTCTTGGTTTGGGCTGCTTGGTACTCGGTGACTTGTTCCCCAAAACACAGTGTAGTCGTATGCACTACTACTGGTTTAGGTGTGATTCTTCTGCTGCTGCTGCTGCTGCTTCTTGTGCTGGTGCTGGTGGTGCTGGTGCTGGTGGTGGTGCTGCTGCTGCTGCTGCTGCTTCTTGTGCTGGTGCTGGTGCTGGTGGTGGTGGTGCTGGTGGTGGTGCTGCTGCTTCTGCTGCTGCTTCTGCTGCTTCTGGCGCTGCTGCTGGTGGTGGTGCTGCTGGTGGTGGTGCTGGTGCTGCTATTGTAACTATTTCACCCAGGTACTGTCGCCGAATGCTGTACGAAACACACTGTCACTGATGCTGTCTTGCGGCATGTATGACTACTCTGGGCAGTTTGCATTTGAGGTAAGTTTCACCAAGAGTACATAACCCACCAGAGTGTGCAACTCAGGATGGTTCCTGTGGGAGCGTAATCCGTGCAGTACGTCATTTCTGACGGCATGGTAAGCCACAGGTACGGTGAAAAGTTGCGTAACCAGTCACGGTGGTGCAGCTCACTGAGTTTGTCCTGATTTCGGGCTTTTGATACGGATAGCCTGGTAAATTTACTTGCCAGCGGATGTACGCAGCGCACGCAGTCACACAAAAACACCGAAATCCTAAAAGCCAATCTGGCTCTCTGTCACCTCTGTGTCTACTGTGCTTCCTTTGCATCTTCAAAGTCACACATGTGTGTGGCCACCGGCTGCGCCGGTACGGTTACGGCTGCGCCGGTACGGTTACGGCTGCGCCGGTACGGTTACGGCTGCGCCGGTACGGTTACGGCTGCGCCGGTACGGTTACGGCTGCGCCGGTACGGTTACGGCTGCGCCGGTACGGTTACGGCTGCGTCGGTACGGTTACGGCTGCGCCGGTACAGTTGTACCAGTATGGTTGTACCGGTATGGTCGTATGCCTGTACACAATATTTTCAGAAATTTTCGGTGCTCAATATTTTCGGTATGAGGGCAACATGCCAGATTAGGTGAACAGAAAATTTCGGTACAGATATGCAGTTCTCTATTAGATTATGTGTGTTGGTGTTTGTTCGGTGTATTGAAATTTTAGGTATGAAGCAGATGCACCGAAAGTACCGAAAATAAAAGTACACCAAAAATTTGTGAAACTACAGTACACTATTATATAGTTCGGTGCTGGATACATGTTCACGACGAACATCATGTATGAGTTTCTGTCAGTGTGTGTGTGTTATGCTGTGTTTACTGTGTACTGTGCGTTGCTGCACACTGCTAGGTCGGTCTACCTGCCAAGTCTGGCGTGTCCGGCTGTATCTTCCTAGTTGTGCCCAATGTCATGGGCATCTGTCTCTTCAGCCCGCCGCTCGACAAGATCGGAAACAGCGTCCGCGGCGTCAACTTTGCCCGGGTAGGTTGACTGGAGAATGTGTACAACCAAGAGTCCATAATCCCCGAGAGTGCGCAACTTCACTGATCAGATCTGGGACGGCGAAAATCGTGTTGCACGTCATAGTGTGACATCATGAGTAGGGGAAGTGTGTTTGGGTCGCGTTTGCGTCCACGGAATGACGCAAGTCCGACCCCAAAAATGACGTACATCACTGAGTACGCCGTCCCACGACCCCATCCCAGTTGCGCACTCTGGGGGGTTATGGACTCTTGGTACAACATGTACAGGCTGAGAGGAGAATGTGTACTTGGTGTGCTACTCATTAGTGGTGTGCAAGCTTAGACTTAATGCGCAACTAGACTTAACAAGGCATTGCGTACTGGGTACCTGCAAATTATATTAGAGTGTGCACAGGGGAGTGCCTGTACACTGCAGAATCACAAGTCATAGGTTCGCGTGCAACGTTGGGCTTTGTACGCAATGGATCTGCCGTGCTGCACCAAGTCATGCTGCCCGTCACTTTGCTAATGACTCATTGCATACAGTCAACTTCGCTTATAACGACACTCGGCGGGGCATCAGAAAAGTGTCGTTAAACCCGAAGTCTCGTTATAATTATGTATTGCAGTTGGATGGGACTTTGCTCTGGGCATGGAAATTCTGTCGTTATTCGCGAATTGTCGTTATATCCGTAGTCGTTATTACTTATTAGCAAAGTTGACTGTAGTGGGAAAGCCCCAGCACCGTGCCTTTTCCTAGTGGAAAAGCCCAGCACCTCGTAGTGGGAAAGCCCCAGCACCATGCATGGTGGGAAAGCCCCAGTACTCTGACTGCAGGTTATGCTGATGGGGAGACTGTAGTGATGAGTGGGTCATAGTAGTACGCCGCTGTTTACAAAAATCTTGGTCGGTGTGCACTGTGCATATCGTTGATACATGCTTGTAGGCACAGTCCTTGAAGCAGAGACCGTCACTGCATACACCATTGTAGAGTTGCATTGCATACACCATTGTAGAGTTGCATTGCATACCCCTTTGTAGAGTTGCATTGCATGTTCATATGCCGGGCATGTATACTTGACTTTGCATACACCAGCAGTGTTTGTATTGTCTGTTAATTTGGCACTGTAATTTGTTTCCCCGTCTGTTTGTGTATTTCGCCGTGCAGGAGCTTGTTGGCACGTTCAACTTCCACCACTATGACAGCTTGCTGCAGAACGAGGGCAAGTGGGACCCACGACGCCGGCGGAATTCCACCAAGGTCAGTCACATATTGCATGTGTGTGTGTGTGTGTGTGTGTGTGTGTATGTGCGTGCACGCGCGCGCGTATGTGTGTGCGTGTGTGTGTGTGTGTGTACTTCGCTGTACAGTGTGCATACACCTGTGTAGGTAGTGGTGGCTAAAATAGCCTGTTCTGAGTTATGACTATCTGCAGTGGTCATGCTGTGCGGCCGGTAGTGTGCTATTGTTAAGATGCATATCTGATAGCTGATACTAGTATGTGTACTTCAAGTTCATGTATCGCCAGTGAAACTAAGCATACATATGTACATAGCTAATTGTAGTGTTAGGAACACTACTCAGCAGTGCCACTCTTGCTCATGATCAGCTGTTCGCTGTATGTCCCTGGGCACCAGTAGAATCAGCGTGTGGATGAGCCATGTGCTCATGCATTGTCGGTGTAACATAACATGCAGTGCAGAACCGGCGTGTGCGTGTGTGTGTACATCTGGTTTTGAGCGCATAGTACGTGCCTTGTGCTCTTCAGTCTACCATTCTTAGTACTGGTGTGGTGGTGTTTGTTGTTGTTCTTGTTGTTGCTGCTGTTACTGCTGCTGTTGTGTATATCAGGAACACTGGGTAGTTGCTCTACTATTCAGTGCCAGCAAAGGTGACGTGACTGCACTGCGACGCTATGTAGCTAGTGGTATGGACCCCAGCGCTGTGGACTATGATGGCAGGACGGCTCTGCATGTTGCTGCTACATCAGGTCAGTGTCCAGATGTGCCGTGGCTGAAAGCTTGTCTTGTGTGACTATGGGTATTGAACACTCGCTGAGTGTTTGTGTGTGTGCATGTGTGCGTGCGCGTGCGTGTTGCTAGGTTTGATCTTGAGCAGTGCAGGTCTTTTGGTGCCTGTGTGTAGGCTAAAATCGGCCCAGTTGTGGGGTGTGGTTGTGAATACATGGTGTATGGTTTTGATGGAGTGCGTGTTGTGTGCGTCTGTGTGTGTGTGCGCGTGTTGTGTGGTGAATGCCCGATGCGCAGGTCACATCAAGTGTGTTGAGTTTCTCTTATCGCTTCCTGAAGTCAACATCAACACTCTGGATCAGTGGAAACACACAGCGCTTGACAATGCCAAGCAGTTTGGGCATGCGAATGTTGCCGAACTACTTGCATCTAATGGTGGAATGGATGGCAGCCACGTCCTGCATGAAGCCAATGAGTCACCGACACCACCTGCCAATGCGTAGTGAGCCATGATCTTGACTGCAGTGTTGTAGATGATTCCCAGTTGTTGCCGGCCACTTGCAGTGTTCTGTGCAGTATGCTGTGCTGTGTCCTGTGCAGTATGCTGTGCTGTGTCCTGTGCAGTGTCCTGTGCTGTATTCTGTGTGACTCTCGGTGCAGCATGTGCCCTGCTTGACTATAATGCTGTGCCAAATCTGACACTAGTGTGTGTATGCGGCTTAGCCAGCTATCTCACTGCTGGGTAGACATGCTGACACTAGTGTGTGTATGCGGCTTAGCCAGCTATCTCACTGCTGCAGTGCTGGGTAGACATGCTGACACTAGTGTGTGTATGCGGCTTAGCCAGCTATCTCACTGCTGCAGTGCTGGGTAAACATGCTTGAGAACGGGTTTACATGTTACATGTCATGTGCATACTTGTAGAGAGTGTCACGTGGTGTTCTCCTGTCAGCGCTCACACAGCACACACACCCGATAACCTGCCAGTGCCACTGCCTGCTCAGCATCAAAGTCTCCATCGCGCACCAGTACGCGCCACATAGAGCTGCTTCAGCTGGCCGTTGCAGCTCCCTGTGTACTATATTCGTCATGCCACCGACCGTGCATGTGTCTCACCCTGGTTTTCGTTGAGTATGAGCAGACAGACCATCACAAGAATTTGAATTTTTTAATGTCCATCCTTCTTCGTTTTTCCTCACCACAGGAAGCCTCGCCACTCTCACTACCTTTTTATACATGCATTTACTTCTATTTGTCCCCCTATTTTTGCTCTGAGCTGCTGGTGGCATCTCTCTGTATTAAAAAAATAATTTTTAACGTAATAATGCTATACTCGAGAGATCCTTGTTTCTTATCGTTTTAGTTAGTCAATTTAATGTGACTTCCACTCATGCAGGTGTGGGAATATGCTGTGTGACAGTGCCGGGGTGGCTTGCTCGGACTCCCTCTTGGAGAACTGGAGCACACAGTTCAGGTGTCCGTGTACTGTCCGCTTAACTGCCATGTTGTTCCGAAGTTCTCAACAACCGTTGCGGAGATCTGAGAGTGTAAACTAAAAAGTGACACGAGTACTGCATGCTGCATGCCAGCTCTGAGGAAGTAACAATTTGTTTTACATATAAACCATCTCTGCGTCCACCAATGAGACCAGACAAGGTGGAAACAGCTAGCTGTCGAGCAGATTGAGTAAAGCGTATCTAATAAGTTTTAACATCTTATACCGTTCCGAGTAGTCTACATCTGAGCAGGAGGACGTGTTACTGTGGAGTCATGTCCAGCAACCTCCGTCCCATGTTCATCAGCTCGTCGTTGCTGGGTAGCTGCTGGCTGACAGTGGTTCCCTTGTCGAGGCCGGTTTTCTCCTGCCATTCGGAAATAGTCAGGCTGTCCTTGCCACAGGTGACCTTGGGCTCACTGGCTGTAGCGTCATAGACCGTGTTGTCGTGGCAGTTCGGTGCAATGAATGTTTTCGATACGGCAGCCAACGAGCAGCCAGCACCAGCCTTGATGTAGCTTGTAGTCCCGTTGCCAAACAGCCAGGTTTCATTGTACACCTGGTCAGCGTATTGCTCGTAACCAAAGAAATTAGTGTGACCAAGGTAGCCGGTGGTCAAATACAGATGCACATTGTTATAGGAGCGGTGGTCACCACATCCGATACCATTCTTCTGGCCCCAGCCGTAGATTTCAAAATTGTCATGGTTTGCGTACAGAATGCTTCCGTCGTCGTTGTCCACGCCACCCTTGGTGCCGCCGTAATTCGACACAAGGAAGTTGTTGTGGATCTCGTTGACCAGTGGGATAACTCCGGCTGTTCCGCCGTTGACTGTAGTAAGGAACGGTTGTCTGTCCCAGCTGTTGATAGGACCATGGTCACTGCTCTCACGACATGTGTTGAAGATCAGATTCTCCGTGATGTCATTTCCACCTCCAAATCCATCATTAATATTGACAGCTGCTCTCGCTAGGTTGTAAATGATGTTTCCACGTAGGACAGACTGTGCAGACTTGGCTTGGAACCAGCCAGACGACTGCTTCTCCCAGATTCCAGTTTCACGTACGACATTGTTCAAGATCATGGTGTAGCGAGGGAAATTCCCATCGGTGCCATCGTTGCCATGCTTGCCCTCGTCACTGATCTCATCTGTGATTCCCCATGCAGCCATGGCTGTACTGCCGGTCCAAGAAAAGTTGTTGTTTGATAGAACGGTGTGTTGGTTATAGCCACTAAGCATGATACCATTACCATCCATGCGGTGCAGGATACTGCTGTTCACAACACAGTTCTCAGTGCCTTGAAAGAACAGAGCACCAAGTCGCTCCAGACCCCAATCACCTCCGCTGGGTACTCCGTGTGGTGACAGGTATGTGTAGGCTGCGTCGCAAAAGCCAATGCCAGAGATGGTGACATTCTTGACTGGGTTGGCCTGTGTACCGGTGATATTGATCAGAACCTGTACACAGATCAATACACACAGGTGACGTTACATGATGTAACTTACATTTCAGCATGGCGGTGAGTGAACACTTCGTAAACATTTTGCAAGGCATACTAATTGCCAGCAAGTCGGACTACTAGTTACGCTGACACCTTGCATGTGCACACACACATTTGCATGCGCGCGTGTGCACACACACACACACACACACACACACACACACACACACACACACACACACACACACACACCAGTTGGGCATGGGAGTACCACTACAAACACTTCATGCAAGTCATGCACTGCCTCCTTGTCCTTGCCCTCCCCCTGACCCTGTCTTTCCAAAACTATCAAACAATCATGAATGTCACAGTTTCTCTGGATCGAAGGTACAGAGGGACTAGAATGGCCTACCTGCAGATTGGTAGCTTCCACTTGTAGGTCAGCTGGTGGTGCTGTGCCACTGCTTGCGTTGTGGAAATAGAACAGTTGACTGGTGTCACGGTTAAAGAACCACTCCCCTGGTGCGTCCAGTTCCTGGAAGACGTTCTCAATGAACCAATCACTGCCTCTACCACCACGGGCACCCTACAGAAGACAGATGAATACACAGGCAGTCATGTTATTGAACCGGCAGGGGCGGTCGGAACCGGTGCGGCAGGTGCGGGCAAAGGCGCACCAATAATTTCATTTATAGAAAAGAAAAAGGACAAATGAACTACAAGTTATGCTATAATGTCCACTAACACCACCAGTTACTAAGCAATCAGCTCATGCGATAACATTATAGCGTAACTTGTAGTTCCTTGGTCCTTTTTTCTTTTCCGAGCTATAAATTAATCCTTGGCTCTCCATCCGAGTCCAATAATTTCATCCTGTGATTTTTAAGCAATGAGATATGGTCTGCCGGCCTGGGCCCAATTATCATTTTCCGAAAATTTCCTGGGATAGGGGGCCCCCCGGCCTTTTCATAGTCGCACCAATGTAGACTACCTTCCGACACCGCTGACCAGGGTCAGTTTGACCAACTTACAAACGTCAAGTCTCCAGCATGTTGTATTCAAGTCTCCAGCATGTTGTATTCAAGTCTCCAGCATGTTGTATTCAAGTCTCCAGCATGTTGTGTTCAAGTCTCCAGCATGTTGTATTCAAGTCTCCAGCATGTTGTATTCAAGTCTCCAGCATGTTGTATTCAAGTCTCCAGCATGTTGTATTCAAGTCTCCAGCATGTTGTATTCAAGTCTCCAGCATGTTGTATTCAAGTCTCCAGCATGTTGTATTCTGCAGGTCTGCTGTGTAAGTGCCAGTACATGTACTTCAGTAGCTGATTGGTGTTTCCATGGAGAGAACTAGTAATTCAATACAAACATGTTTTGACTCAAACAGATTTAGCTTCTTCACTACCGGTACCCGTAAACGAGGTTTGTCTTGCAACTGATGTAGTCCTAACCAGGGTAGACCTGTACCTGAAATCCTCCGCGTGTCCAGTGCAGTGTGTCCTGGTCAGGCGAGTAAGCGTCCACATCAAACATCCAGCTAGACCAATGACCTGAACGCCACACGTGCGCCACGGCTCCCGTGATGTTCTTCCATGGCCCGTTGACAGGGCCATACCTTGCATCAAACACCTCCTTGCCTGAATGCAGTCCCGGACAAGAAGAAGAACCATGCACCAAATCAGAATCAGACTAGTCAGTTTAAAGTAATAGGTACTACATGTACTTATCCAAAAGTATATCAGCCATGTGTGTTACGCCTTGGCCTAGGAGTATGCTGCACAAGAAATACACGCGCACTATGGTGGGATGCATCTGCCTGCCATCGCGAGGATGCCATGCCGCAGTTTACAAACACTTATATCTTCTTACCTTTGAATGTCATACCAGATGGTACGTAGTACTGGAAGCCACCAGGTGGATGTTTCTGACACCAGTAGCTAACAGGAGGTGAGAACTGAGAGCATGGTCCACCAATTCCAACACCGTACATCTCAAACATTCCTGTTATGTTACGTACTGGTCCAAGTTGTACTTCCTTGGCTGGCCCGTACTCATGGGCGGGTAGCCACTTTGCTGCTGTACTTGACGGGAACCAGCCTTTCGGGAAAAAGTCGCGCTCCGGGTCGGAGTTTGGTCGCCTGGCTCTTGTCACACGTCTTCCGTTGACTCTGAGTCCGGTGAAAGCAATGCCCTCTGCATCCGCTACATCCGCTACATATACATTCATACCCTTGGTCACGTCATGTGACTTCCACTGCAGGTTGTTGAGAAGGTGAGCACCACTAACCCAGACCTCCTCACCCGGGTAATTGCTAATGATCAATGTACTGTCTGCTGGCGTCAGTTCCAGGGGGGTCGGCAAATAGAACGTCCCCTTACGCAGAACTATTTTTGAGCCTGGCCCCGCCTGACGCGTGGCAGCCAGAGCAGCATGGATGGTTTTCTTGGGGCTGTCGGGCGTTGTACCCGAGTGACTGTCATCACCGTTCACAGCATCCACATATTGGGTTACCCCATCATCGAACCACTTGGCTGGCCATTCGCGTGGTGGAAAGACGGGTACCACTGATTTGTCAGCCTCGCTCAGACTAACATTGCACATGGAGCCTAGCAACAGGGCATCATGGACATTAGGCACACTGTCCGGACGAAGCTGGCGAGCATAATCCAACGCTAGTTTTCGCCACGCACATCTGAAGTCCAGTGGCACACCATTAGGATCTGGCCCATAACCGTTACCTTTCCCTAACCTGTATTCATCCTCTAACGTCCAATCGTCATCACTTGTAGCGTAAACCGATGACCAGTTTGCACAGACTACCAACACCGCTAGCAAGAAAACCGCGGTCATCTTCTACTCGACGACTATTCGTATCTTCTCAAAGGTTTAGATGTAGATGTACGCCGCCTGCATCAGCATTTGGGGGTTCGATTGATTTCACAAACTCAGCAAACTGTTGAAGTCAACCCTGTACTGTTGATTGATAATGATTGATGGCAACCGGAGTTTTTCTTCTGTAGATCTACTGCAACCAGCGATATCACGGACATGATCTGAACTCTGAATCTGATGTGTGAACTCTTCGCGCCTACACTACTACACTGTACTACAGTACTAGTAGTCTACTGTACATGATTGTACTTCACTCTTCTTATGTTACTAGTACCTTGCCGACCGCATACCTTTTTCGCTCACAAGGCGGTCACGAGATTTCGCTCCAGTTGACAGGGGTTGACCGCTACCCGCTCCTGATAAGCTCAGCCTGGGTGCAACAGTTGAACACGCAACCGACAATTTCTCCAACTCCTCTTTCATTTGCTCTGTGGATATATTATTGTTAGACTTAGAGTTCGTGAATTCTGCATGTTCTTTAGCTTGTAGTAGTTCACCTCGGTCTCACTCTGCGTGAGTCTGAAGGAGGCTAGGCAATGAGGGCAGTTGTCTTTCTAGCGGCGCTGACAGTGTGCGCTGTATCCACACCGGTATATAGCACAAATGACGAGAATTGGACGTTGAAAGATGAGCAAGACCTTCGGGACGGTTATGGGCCAGATCCTGATGGTGTGCCACTGGACTTCAGATGTGCGTGGCGAAAACTAGCGTTGGATTATGCTCGCCAGCTTCGTCCGGACAGTGTGCCTAATGTCCATGATGCCTTGTTGCTAGGCTCCATGTGCAATGTTAGTCTGAGCGAGGCTGACAAATCAGTGGTACCCGTCTTTCCACCACGCGAATGGCCAGCCAAGTGGTTCGAACGTGATGATGGGGTAACCCAATACGTGGATGCTATGAACGGTGATGACAGTCACTCGGGTACAACGCCCGACAGCCCCAAGAAAACCATCCATGCTGCTCTGGCTGCCACACGTCAGGCGGGCCCAGGCTCAAAAATAGTTCTGCGCAAGGGGACGTTCCATTTGTCGACCCCCCTGGAACTGACGCCAGCAGACAGTACATTGATCATTAGCAATTACCCGGGTGAGGAGGTCTGGGTTAGTGGTGCTCACCCTCTCAATAACCTGCAGTGGAAGTCACATGACGTGACCAAGGGCATGAATGTATATGTAGCGGATGTAGCGGACGCAGAGGGCATTGCTTTCACCGGACTCAGAGTCAACGGAAGACGTGTGACGAGAGCCAGGCGACCCAACTCCGACCCGGAGCGGGACTTTTTCCCGAAAGGCTGGTTCGACACCAGCACAGCAACAAAGTGGCTACCCGCGCATGAGTACGGCCCAGCCAGGGAAGTACAACTTGGACCAGTACGTAACATAACAGGAATGTTTGAGATGTACGGTGTTGGTATTGGTGGACCATGCTCCCAGTTCTCACCTCCTGTTAGCTACTGGTGTCAGAAAAGTCCACCTGGTGGTGGAGGCTTCCAGTACTACGTACCATCGGGTGTGACATTCAACGGTAAGACAATGCACTTGTTTACTGTGCAGGGGCGTCGTAAGGTAATTTAGTGTGGTACGGTCAGCTATCTGAAGTACAATTTACTCGTGGGGGAGGGGTGGCTGAGTGGAACATTTTGGAAAATAATAATTATTAGAGCCCAAATCAGTGCATTTTATTGATTCACGGGGTACTTGGGTCAAATAGTGATACGGTCAATACCGTAGTGACCGTATCGTGTGCGACGCCCCTGCTTTGACTGAAGTCTTTTCGAATAATCTCCAACAACGCATGCACCATACAATTTTGCAGTATGGAACAAGACCAGGGATGTCACGGGTGGATGTCTGTGTAACCGACAGAGGCACATGGTCAACTGGGTACTCACTGCTCGGGGTGAGGGTAACATAGATGCAGCTAACCAGGTTCGCCCCCTTATCGGACATGGGTCGTGAGACTTTAACCACCTCACCCTCGCCGTTTATGGCACTACATCTGTCACCCTGGTATAGTCAGGCATGGTGATGACCTGGCACGAGCGAAACTTCTCTAAGCTGGTTGTGTTTCTTAACACAATCATAAGCCGGTGGTAACGCGGATGTGCAAACTTTACTTTTACCTTAAAGTACCGTTGATCCGCCCCCTCTCTAATTCCCGCCCCCTGTCGATTTTCTACCTGTGAAGCGACTTCGGCGTATACAACGAAAATACGATGTTGAACCGACGCATGCACTACTGTACACAACATTTGCCAATCCAGGATGAAAATGTGCACAATCCAGCACATCGAGTCTGAACTTCTACGTTGTTGTACATCGTACTGCACTTGAGAGCCTTGATCTAATTCCCGCCCCCTGCCGAAAACCCAGCTGGGAAGCGACATGGCGTGGGGAGGGGATCAACGGTACTGCACGGTACTTACACCCATGGACTGATGTGTTCAGACGGGAGAATAAGGTTATGGGCTAATGAGTCCTGAGCATGTGGCATACCTATCAGGAGCAGCAGCAGGAGCAGCAGGAGGTGTCTCAGTCTCTATGCCGGACAACTATCAAGTATAAACTATAAACCAACTTGCTCTGTACGAGTCTGTACGAGTCTGTACGAGTCTGTACGAGTCTGTACGAGTCTGTACGAGTCTGTACGAGTCTGTACGAGTCTGTACGAGTCTGTACGAGTCTGTACGAGTCTGTACGAGTCTGTACGAGTCTGTACGAGTCTGTACGAGTCTGTACGAGTCTGTACGAGTCTGTACGAGTCTGTACGAGTCTGTACGAGTCTGTACGAGTCTGTACGAGTCTGTACGAGTCTGTACGAGTCTGTACGAGTACCGTAAAGTCCCGCCAGAATGCCCCTACTCCCTCCCCCGACCCTTCGAGTAGGTCCAGGTGGGGAGGGGCGGATGGGCGAGTCCAACTTGCCGCATTCAGTACATGAAAAGGAACTCACCGTACAAAAACTGTGCGTGCGTCTCGTTCACCGACCAAAGGTCAAGAGCCGTGAGGGAGTCGTACCCAGGCCGACCCATCAAAACCCAGGGTTTGTGCGATCCCTGGTCAAGATGGTGGGAACTGTTGCATACGTTTCCAACCGGGTCGAGCACGCGTCTGCAGTACGGCATCACACTTAACAGAGTCATACAAGGATACAATCATTATCACTTCCCGGACAAGAAGTCGGGGGGGGGGGGGGGCACTCTGGCGAGATTTTACGGTACTAGTACCGTGGGGGGGGGGGGGGGGGCAGAAGGATTGGAATGAGGCCTGGACTATATGACAGTCCTGCGTGTGAGGAGAGTGCATGGGTGCTGAGCTGTTCAGCAGTTTCCAGGTGTTCTCAGTTCTGACAGGCTACAGCTACACGGGCCCGGTATCTTGCTCGGTCCCCGGTGGAGCACATGTACTGCAACATGCTTAGCTCAAACAGGTCTGAAATCTGCCATATGGCTTTTAGGACGGTACCTCAAACGTTCATCTCGGCAACAAGACAACATGCAAACTTGAATGTGAAACTTTCTCACAAAAAGGATGCTTGTTCGTGAGCATGGCTGACAACACTTACACACACCAGCATGGCTGATAAAAAATGTTTGGACAGAATATGGCATGTGAACTTCCAGCGGCCTGATTATTCAAGCGGCTCTATCGTGTGAATGGCATACATGGCTCACTGTTGCGCTAGCCTTGCATGGTCACGGTTATCACGGTTATGGGGGATAGGTGTGCTACAGGTACCTCAGTGTATGGTTAGCAGTGTTGTTTGAGTAGTGCCAGGGCTGCTTTCATTACCCCCCCCCCCCCCCACACACACACAAACCATGTACCATGTACCATACACAAACACACACACACACACACACACACACACACACACACACACACACACACACACACACACACACACACACACACACAGTGGATGTGTGTATCTTATCACCAGGACATACATGTGCAAGCTGCTGTCTGCTTTGTTGACATAACTTGCACTAAACCTCTTCAGCAATGATCACAACTTGTCCACCCTACATATCTTCCAAGTGCATGTTGTGCTGCAGGGAACAAACTTCACACTTGCACCGGTGCTCTACATGTATCACCTTGCCACGGCACCTCTCGCGCATATCCAACTGCCTCACACGACGGTTACAGGTGGTACCTGTTGACACATGGATAGTTGATAAGCCTCCAACACGGTTGCATAGCTCTCTTTTCTTGGATTGTCGCTGTAGTGATCGCAGTCTGTGAATTGGTAGATTCCCCGGTAGCGAGTCAAATACAAATATACGAGTATATTGCATTTCACTGTAGCATGTACCTCTCGTCATTGAGTCTCTGGAGAGGCAGCACTTTGCAGTTCTTGCAGGAATGCCACCACACACCACAAGTTATGTGGCTGTGTCAGTATGCGCAGGAACTCGCAGAACTCTTTCATGCCAGTTTACAGTGTGAGACTGTGAGCCCATCAGTGCAGATGTTCCTGAATACTGATTCAAACCCTGTGGCCGGATCCGGAAGCGGCTCATGCCCGGAAAGGATTTCTCACAGAACAGGGAGTGTTGGCATCCCACAGCGGACACTGTCACTACACCTGGAATGGTCTGGAGTGTGATTGCCTTGCAAGTCTGACATTGAGTTCATGACACACTGCACCATTGAGCGGTCTTTCAATTTTTCAGTAAAATCCTTCTTACGAGAGATGGTAACGAAAACGTTGAAGGATACCTAACCCTTGCTAATGGTGTGTGTGTGTGTGTGTGTGTGTGTGTGTGTGTGTGTGTGTGTGTGTGTGTGTGTGTGTGTGTGTATGTGTGTATGACACAAGAACTACTGCCTCGCCGAATAGCTATCATCGCCTCCGGCGATGGGCTTTCCAAAGGTCCAAAGGTGTGTGTATGTGTATGTGTGTATGTGTGTGTGTATGTGTGTGTGTGTGTATGTGTGTGGTGAATGTGCAACTTGCTTTATTTATTGCGTTGACTTTTTACTTTTACTGTTGTTGTTGTTGTAGGCAAGGAGGTATTCAGCGAGGCATACGGCCCAGTTCACGGAGCCTGGAAGAATGTGACCGGTGCCGTGGCGCATGTGTGGCGTAAGTCCCACTGGTCCAGTTGGATGTTTGCTGTGGACGCGTACTCTCCACTCCGTGACACACTCCACTGGACATGGGGTGGTTTTCAGGTAAGTCCATTGCTTTGGTACGTGTCCTGTCTGTCTGTCCGTCCGTCCGTCTGTCTCTCTCTCTCTCTGCCTGTCTGTCTGTCTCTCTCTCTCTCTCTCTCTCTCTCTCTCACACACACACACACACGTGCGGCATGGTGTGAGCCAACAGTTTCGAGCTGACTTCGAAAACTGGTTTTGGCTACAAAACCTGCTGATCTGCTGTATTGGCGTCTGTCTTTGCAGGGTTCGCGCGGTGGACCGGGCAGTGATTGGTTCATTGAGAACGTCTTCCAGGAACTGGACGCACCGGGGGAATGGTTCTTTAACCGTGACACCAGTCAACTGTTCTATTTCCACAACGCAAGCAGTGGCACAGCACCACCAGCTGACCTACAAGTGGAAGCTACCAATCTGCAGGTAAGCCATTCTCAGTCCCACTAGGCGTTCTTCCATGCACCTTGCAGGTCAACACAACTGCGGCCATTCCCGTCTCAGCAGATTAATGACAACTTGACATCCGTGGAAGAAGAACTTTGCCACTGGTATGCAAGTCTCATCATTTCCCTATACAGCCCTCTTCCAATCAATACCCGTCATCTCATAATAGTGTATACATGTACAGGTCATCTCTCGTTACTAACGTCAAGAGTACATGAACATCTGCGTTAAGTACATGAAGCGGTATTCAGAAAGATATGTGTGAACTCTTAGGCCTCATTTACACGACACCGATTGAAAAACGTTTTTGTCAAAAACTATTTCAAAAGAACGCGCTTCCACAGATTTTGATAGGAGTGTGCACACGAGCACGCTGAAAAACGTTTCAAACGAAAAACGGCCTTCAAAGTGTATTTCAATCATTTTCATTCCGTTTCTTTCTCGTATAGACGGCAAAACGTGTTACTACTACGAGCCTCGAACTCAAAACATACCACCGCCAGGGCAACTGTTTGCACGTGACCATTGCGCGCCGAAAAACGGGTTGCAGTGTACACGCTTATCGTTTTTGTGTAAACAGCAAAAACATTTCGAAAACGATTGAAAAATGTTTTTCAATCGTTGTCGTGTAAATGAGGCCTTAGGTTACTCACTGTCATGCTGCAATGTAACATTACGTGTGTCCGTGTGTCTGTCTGTATGTGCGTGTGTGTGTGTGTGCGCGTGTGCGTGCGTGCGTGTGTGTATGTGTATGTGTGTGTATTGATCTGTGTACAGGTTCTGATCAATATCACCGGAACACAGGCCAACCCAGTCAAGAATGTCACCATCTCTGGCATTGGCTTTCGTGACGCAGCCTACACATACCTGTCACCACACGGAGTACCCAGCGGAGGTGATTGGGGTCTGGAGCGACTTGGTGCTCTGTTCTTTCAAGGCACTGAGAACTGTGTTGTGAACAGCAGTATCCTGCACCGCATGGATGGTAATGGTATCATGCTTAGTGGCTATAACCAACACACCGTTCTATCAAACAACAACTTTTCTTGGACCGGCAGTACAGCCATGGCTGCATGGGGAATCACAGATGAGATCAGTGACGAGGGTAAGCATGGCAACGATGGCACCGATGGGAATTTCCCTCGCTACACCATGATCTTGAACAACGTCGTGCGTGAAACTGGAATCTGGGAGAAGCAGTCGTCTGGCTGGTTCCAAGCCAAGTCTGCACAGTCTGTCCTGCGTGGTAACATCATTTACAATCTAGCGAGAGCAGCTGTCAATATTAATGATGGATTTGGAGGTGGAAATGACATCACGGAGAATCTCATCTTCAACACATGTCGTGAGAGCAGTGACCATGGTCCTATCAACAGCTGGGACAGACAACCTTTCCTTACTACAGTCAACGGCGGAACAGCTGGAGTTATCCCGCTGGTCAATGAGATCCACAACAACTTCCTTGTGTCGAATTACGGAGGCACCAAGGGTGGCGTGGACAACGACGACGGAAGCATTCTGTACGCAAACCATGACAATTTTGAAATCTACGGCTGGGGCCAGAAGAACGGTATCGGATGTGGTGACCACCGCTCCTATAACAATGTGCATCTGTATCTTAGCACTGGCTATCGCGGACACACAAACTTCTTTGGACATGAAAAGTACGCTGATCAGATATACAATGAGACATGGCTGTTTGGCACCGGTACTGCTGACTATATACAGTTAGGTTCGGGATGCCAAGACTCTGCGACTTTCCGGCCACCCGACTGCCATGATAACACAATCTACGATGCCACTGCTAACCAGCCAATCGTGGCGTGCGGCAAGCAAAAGATGACCGTTTCTGAGTGGCAGGATAAAACCGGCCTCGACAAGGGAACCACTGTCAGTTAGCAGTTGCCCAGCAACGAAGAGTTGATGAACATGGGACGCAGGTTGCTGGACATGACTCCTGAATGACCAGCCCAGTTTCTTGGATGGAGAGCTAGTCTGAGCTGGCATACCTGCATGGAGAAGCTTGTTCCTGCCCAGCTTTTGACTCGGTTACGTTGAACTGCATTGAAGCTTGCGTCTGTTCAGTTGTGAGATCTTAACGTTCTT
Organism: Sycon ciliatum; assembly: GCF_964019385.1. NCBI lineage: Eukaryota > Metazoa > Porifera > Calcarea > Leucosolenida > Sycettidae > Sycon > Sycon ciliatum. The sequence goes on from NC_088644.1 coordinate 4,311,121, forward strand.
GGGCCCGCGACTCTACCTCGTGTTTCCAGGGGGTTAGCCTGGGACGTTCTTATTGTTCAGCAATCTGGCTTCGTTCTTATTACACGCTCTTAGAAACCATTCGTACGGGATCATATGTATGTTTGCAAAATTCTGCCAGAAAACCAACACCGCAGTTCTTTAGGCTGTGGCATTCTTAGCATTTCAGGCTGGACGTTCTTGGGCTCGAGGCGCGCGGCTCTGCTTTATTCATTTCTTCGTTCGACAATGCACCAGCACTTGAACGAAAAATTTGTCGTCGCCCCGGTGCACTGGTATAGCGAGACCAGCTGTACCAGCTGCATGTCCGCTACATGCTTGTCGCAGACACGAGTAGAGCGAGTGAAGCAGCCTCACAGCATGAGTTTGCGCGGAACTTAAAAATTCGATACTGGGCAGTGTTTAAGATCACATTCACTGTCAAGCGGGAACATGAATCTTTGATTCCGCCGTGAGTTGCGAGACTTGGATATTATTATTATTCAAGAGGAACATTATATTCGACAGGAGCTTGTAATCGAGTGAATACGGCAAGTATCACTTCAATTGCAAGTTATACAGTAGTGGCTTCCATGGTTTCCATGGTTACAGTGCACATGTACACAAAGTACGATATTTAATAATGTGCTGTCTTGGCATTGGTTCAGTGCATTTACAGTATAAGCCGCAACCCATTTTTCAGGTCTGAGCGAAATAGTTTCCATATGCATTCAATTCAGCAGGAAGTCACCTTCGATTGTAAGTCGCACCTCACTCTTTCCCTTGAAGTTAGGCGTAGAAAGGTGAGACTTACAGAGAAAGACGGCGTAATTCGAAATCGTCTTCTTTTTCTTGGCTTCTACTGTGCAGTGCTGGACATAATCAGCAGAGGACAATGTGTAGTAATGAATGGAATGGTGATGAACAAAAACATACAAGAAAAGTGTGACGAGCAGGAAGAGAAATCGCAGAAGTAAATGCATCTGCTGCATTTGTAGGTGAGTTGGGAAACATAAGAAGCGATTAGACTAAATGCAGTGAAAGACCTAAGCGAAACAAACAGCAGCAAAGACAGCGACATTGGGACACAATGTAGCGGGATCGGAGTAAAGAAGATTTAGCTACACGTGAATGGAGAGGAGAGGAGAGAGAGAGGTAGAGAGAGAAAAGACAATGACATTGTCTCAATCCTAAGAATAGCGTGTCTCTAAAACATGAGATAAAATGAATAAAAGTTTGAGATGTTGAAAAACGACCGGTCAAGAATCACGTAACTACTATGTAAAAAGATGAGGGAAACAACTATGGTAATAATACCGTATGAGCAAATAGCAACTAGCAGCAGCCCTGCTGACACTACGCAACACTGGCGAACAGTAACAACCAGCCAGGCATAGTCCGCAGCAGCAGCCGCCGACAACTAGTGCTACCAACACCGACTAATACCAGCACTGCAAGTCAAGGTGGCCAACAGGACAACAACAACAGCAACAAAATGGTGGCATACCCGTCTTAGATGAGCAAATGCATGAATATATAGGCTGATCAAGTCTCTCCTAAGTCACCAATCATACACCCTTGCACACTGCACCCATAAATGTTAAAACCACACAGCATGCCGTTCCCACATACGCACATGTGAGCATACCGTTCCCATAGCAGGCACCTAAGCGACCATCTATACACATACTACAACAGAGTCAGAGCATTGAGCATTCACTAGCATTAACTAGCCTTAACTGGCACTACCACCACTACTGGCAGATGAGCTGTCAGACGCCAGCTGAGATTGTATCCAGCTGTCAATCTGTGTGACCAGTTTGTGGCGCTTGAAGCGTAGCGCCTCTTTGCGAATATCCTTGGCGAGTGCTACACGTTCTTGCGTCGTACCCTTGCTCTCTGCAAGCATTTCCAGTATACGATCAGCACCTTCACACACAAAAGCAGCCATCACACAGCATACGATTAGCACCTTCACACAGAAAGCAACCATCACACACATACAGTATACGATCAGCACTTTCCAACAGAAAGCAACCATCACACACATACAGTATACGATCAGCACTTTCCAACAGAAAGCAACCATCACACATACTCTACTTCAAAAGACAAAGTACTAAAGCAGTGCTTTCTCGTCATACGTGCTGTGCATACCGGACACAAGTTTTTGGCCATGTGGTCGCAAGCTTACGCCAGACCGGTCATCTGATTTTTCTTCGGTTGAGCTAGTATTCCTGAAAGCAAGACGGATCAGCCGGCAAGCAAGACACAGTGCCGCTGTCTAGGAATTACGCTGGCTAAGCGTTCAAGAGAGACAGACCCCACTGCCTGAATGAAGTGGGTACATAATTCAACACTACCAGGACAAGCCTTCTTCTACATAGCTCGTAGCTCGAATAATACAATGGACAGGAGGGTACACATGCGTATGCACGTGGGTGGGGGAGGGAGGGAGGGAGAGAGAGAGAGAGAGAGAGAGAGAGAGAGAGAGAGAGAGAGAGAGAGAGAGAGAGAGAGAGAGAGAGAGAGAGAGAGAGAAGTTACAAACGAGAGAACTTTGCAATAAAAAAATTAGCTCTTACTTTTGCCTGGCTTGCGAACTTCCTTCATCATAAGCGTTTTGATATTTCCATTGTCTGAACACACGCACATCAGCAGCACAAGAATGACAGGAAACAGAGGAGTCTGAGAGGACACTCTCAGCACCGCAAACGAACACACAGACATACACACACTCACGCTCATGGAAGGTGCTGCTGCTGCAGCAGCAGCAGCAGCAGTCAGACGAGGACACAACACGCCGACCAAATACACATCTCTCCAGTGACTGAGAATAAATTACGAATGTGCCCCCCCCCCCCCCCCCCACACACACACACTCTTTAGCCTAGAGAATCCCTTACAACCTGCCAGCATAACTGTCCTAGTCTCAACGGATCAGCGCTAAACAGGTTCCCTAACTTGCACTTGTTCGAGTCTAGGTATGTCACTGACCATTTGCAGATCTGGCGTGTGCCACACCACTGCTAGCCGCAGCAACCGCAGTAGCAGAGGTTGTTGCCGTCGCTGCCGTTGTACTTGAAGCTGCTGCAGTTGCTGTCGCTGCTGAGGCTGAGGATTCACCAGAAGTCGTTGATGCCGTGAGTGCATAGTTCTTCTGTCAAGCGCACACATGCATATACACGCAGGACAAACACAGGCAGGACAACGTAGTCACACTTTTTGAGAGGACAGAACAGCTTTACCCAGACATCCAGCATACACATGCGTACATGCACTGCTGAACACGAATACAGGGTGGTGGGGGGAGAGATGGGCAAAGCTGTTGGCTAGTGCCAGAACTACCCAGAAGCCACACAAAGTTGGGACAAAGCCAAGCAAACCCGTGCATGCAAGAAGCGAGACGTTGGCATTAGAGGAAAGTCGGCGTAGCCCCGGATTAGTCCCTCGATTCGCTTTGCTGCAAAGTGAGGAGATGGCCGAGGGTGGAGGTAAAGTGGCGGCATACCAGTGAAGAAGAGTAGTCAATGGCTGCCTCTACAGTAGGTCACTGGTGGGATGCAAAGTGCCAAACACCTCTACAGTAGGTGGGATGCAAAGTGCCAAACACCTCTAACGTGGACCTGAAATTACTGTAAAGTGAGAAACTTTCGCTAGAGATTAAATTTCGCTATTTTAGCGACCATCACACAGTTGCGAATATAAATTGCCGCAAACTGCTCTGTACACTGATTGTACTAGATCCAACTGAATAGATGAAATCGCGAAAGTTTCTCGTTGCGAACCAGCGCAATTCTTGAAAATGCAAAACTGGCGCGCTGTAGCGAGAGTTTATTGCTTTACAATACATTGCAGGTGGAAAGGAAAAAAAGGATACCAGGTCATACACCAGTCACCTAAACTCACTAAAGGATACCAGGTCGTACACTAGTCACCTAACCTCACTCATGCCAGCTGCAGACACGTGCAGTGCTATCAGGCAAACGTATCTGACAGATATGACACATTCTAAAGGTTATTGTAAGGCCACACGTTTTTATTTCTATGTTTCTCGTCACCTGAAAGTCTAAAAACGTATGCGAGAGGTGGAAAAAAATAAAAAAATGACCGAAAAATAAAAAAAGTTTATTAGACCTTTGTTCACACTAAAATCCACCAATACACCATGCAAAATAGCATCCATAGTTAGCAACTAGTATGTGGTAGGAGCTTCTGTCACAATCTGTGCATGTGCAGCTAGATTGCGCACAAAAATGCCGTCCTTGCATCATGTTTCGCGCAGGCCAGGCCACATTATGTACATGTGCATGAGTGTGCTGGTCCCCACATGCACAGTCAGTGCAGCACAGTTTTTTCTTCCAGACTCCTGAATCGTATGCGCGCGGGTGACGAGAAACATAGAAATAAAAACGTGTGGCCTAACAGACAACTGCCTAATGCTGTACTAGAAACAATAGACCCAATCGAAAGAAGGAAATAAAACGAAGTGAAATAGAAAACACACAGACACAGACACACACACACAGACACACACACACACACACACACACACACACACTTACCGATGAGGCAGAGCTTGTCGCTGAGCTAGCAGACAACAGAGCACACGCGCGATCACCGCTGCTCGCCGGCAGTGCTGCTGGCCGAACATTTGACGTATCAGCTCTGCTAGCAGCGGTTGTGCATGCTGCTGCTGACGTACTCGGCGAAGTTGGACTGGACAACAGTGGTGAAGCTGGCATGGTACCGATACGCAGCAGTGCAGTGGCAAAGCGCTGAGCTCGCGGTGTCGACGATCGAGACCGTTTTAGACTGCCACCGCCAGGTGGCGATCCGGGCCGCTTGCCAGGCGAGTCACCGACGCCGACAATTGCTTCGTTAGCTTCATCCAAACCAACACCTCTCTAACAACAACAACAACGACGACAACGACGACAACAACAACAACAACAACAACAACAACAACAACAACAACAACATCTCTTATTGGCCACAACCCATCGTGAGAATAGCTACTTGAAACAACAACAGCGGTAACAACGACCAACACTGCTGCCATGTATCAATATCTATGGGCAGAGCATTTGCAGTTCACAGCACATTATCCAGGGCCCCAGGCATGTGAAGAATGCTGTCAGCACCTGAACTCCATACAGACAGCAGTGCATAACAGGAAACAAGCCTTTCTGCTCGTACTTCGAAGTACAGTTTTTGCTTGTAGAGTAGGTAGGCAATGTAAAGATGGCTACACATGGCAATGTACAGATGGCTACACATGGCAATGTACAGATGGCTACACATGGCAATGTACAGATGGCTACACATGGCAATGTACAGATGGCTACACATGGCAATGTACAGATGGCTACACATGGCAATGTACAGATGGCTACACATGGCAATGTAAAGATGGCTACACATGGCAATGTAAAGATGGCTACACATGGCAATGTACAGATGGCTACACATGGCAATGTACAGATGGCTACACATGGCAATGTACAGATGGCTACACATGGCAATGTACAGATGGCTACACATGGCAATGTACAGATGGCTACACATGGCAATGTACAGATGGCTACACATGGCAATGTACAGATGGCTACACATGGCAATGTACAGATGGCTACACATGGCAATGTACAGATGGCTACACATGGCAATGTACAGATGGCTATACATGGCAATGTAAAGATGGCTACACATGGCAATGTACAGATGGCTACACATGGCAATGTACAGATGGCTACACATGGCAATGTACAGATGGCTACACATGGCAATGTACAGATGGCTACACATGGCAATGTACAGATGGCTACACATGGCAATGTACAGATGGCTACACATGGCAATGTACAGATGGCTATACATGGCAATGTACAGATGGCTACACATGGCAATGTACAGATGGCTACACATGGCAATGTACAGATGGCTACACATGGCAATGTACAGATGGCTACACATGGCAATGTACAGATGGCTATACATGGCAATGTACAGATGGCTACACATGGCAATGTACAGATGGCTACACATGGCAATGTACAGATGGCTACACATGGCAATGTACAGATGGCTATACATGGCAATGTACAGATGGCTACACATGGCAATGTACAGATGGCTACACATGGCAATGTACAGATGGCTACACATGGCAATGTACAGATGGCTACACATGGCAATGTACAGATGGCTATACATGGCAATGTACAGATGGCTACACATGGCAATGTACAGATGGCTACACATGGCAATGTACAGATGGCTACACATGGCAATGTACAGATGGCTACACATGGCAATGTACAGATGGCTACACATGGCAATGTACAGATGGCTACACATGGCAATGTACAGATGGCTATACATGGCAATGTACAGATGGCTACACATGGCAATGTACAGATGGCTACACATGGCAATGTACAGATGGCTACACATGGCAATGTACAGATGGCTATACATGGCAATGTACAGATGGCTACACATGGCAATGTACAGATGGCTACACATGGCAATGTACAGATGGCTACACATGGCAATGTACAGATGGCTACACATGGCAATGTACAGATGGCTACACATGGCAATGTACAGATGGCTACACATGGCAATGTACAGATGGCTATACATGGCAATGTACAGATGGCTACACATGGCAATGTACAGATGGCTACACATGGCAATGTACAGATGGCTACACATGGCAATGTACAGATGGCTACACATGGCAATGTACAGATGGCTACACATGGAATCTGACTACAACAACAGTGCTAGTATCCACCATGCTAACTGTTTGACTGCATGCTACACGCCACACGGTAAAGATCAAACCTGACTTCATCGAGCACCCATCGGACACAGGCTTGTAGTGCGGTGTTTGAACGGTGCCCCTTGCACATTGCGTACACGAGGCGCCAAAGAACAGTGGTCTCATAAACCAGGTGATCATTGGACAACAGTACATGTACAGAACTTGCAAGAGTTTTTTTTCATTTCTTTACAACGACCACTTACTAGTAAATGGCAAACACGAGATGCATCTAGGGGAAGCACGCACAACATGAATTGTGTGTACTGTAACTGTGGATGGATAGCTGCAACGGCTGGTTTTCAGAACTACATCCTGTTCAAAAGGTAACTAGCTCTATGACTGTATGCATTCAGATGCGAGGCCGACCGCATACAATGCAGTGCTCTGCTGCATACATACAATCCGTCAATCGTAAAGTTTGATTACATTGCGACCATTATCAATGAACTACATGTTACAGTGCAACCGGCCACAATAACAGTGACCTTCTAATTGTAAAAAAAACCCGAAGCGGAAAGGTGGTTCTTGACCCACCCTGTACGAAAACCCGTACAGTTTTTTAAAAAGTTATAAGCAAACTTACGCCCTTGCTCTCCAGCCGGAACGGGTTTCCGAATAGTTGTGTCTTGCTCTCGCCAGATATACTGACATCAATATCACGCAGTGGGCTGATCCGCTTCAGGTGCTCCTGGTAATTGCCAGTCTGGGCAACTGGCAAGCTGTGGCGCTCCTCTACACAACACACACACAAACACACACATACATGCAGACACACACGCACACACACACACGCACACACACGCATGCACACACACGCACACACACACGCACACACACACGCAGACACACACAGACAGACAGACAGACAGACACACACACACACACGCAGACACACACATACACACACACACACTGCGAAATTCATGAACCAGTTTTCGGGCATTCTTTTCAAATGAAATACAAGCAACCAGAACCAATGAAACATAGGGATAAGTAGCATCACAAGGGAGGTAACCACTACAACTAGGTGATAAATTTAGCGAAGAATTTATGCACAAGGGGAGATAAGAAAAAGGGAAAGAGAGGAAGAGAAGGTGAGAAGTGAGACGAGAGGAACTAAAACACACACTGTGTAAAGACAAACACCAAATGGACACTACATTAACTAGTGGGGTCAGGGGTGTCAGTAAACAACTTGAGAGATGTTATTTTTCTCTTTTGTTTACATAAAGATGACTGGGTAGTGTAAATATAAATAGCTTCTAACACTTTCAGAAGCTGAAGCTATTTATATTATTTTACAATCAGTCATGCACACATACCTTCATCCTGCAGACGTGTCCTGGCGCCACTAGCGTTACACTGCATTGTGACATTCTTCCGCATTCGCGCCAACTGGTCGACCATACTTGAGCGAGATATATCGAAAGGATTGCGATACATCTGGAGACGGATTGGCTGCAGCAAACATAAAAAGCACGTGTGAAGCATGTACGATTGCACTATAGACAGTACTCCATAAAAATGCACAATACCAACCAAGGAATCCGAATAGACACTAGTATGTCTTCCAAAGCATGTAGCTCACGGTCACTCAACAGTTGATGCATACTGGCAAACAGTCCACAGCTGCAGGAGTATGCAACGCTGACCTCAGAGCTATGGGTGTGGTGCACTCTGCACTGCCGTTGGACAGTGGAGATATGGGTGTGGTGCACTCTGCACTGCCGTTGGACAGTGGAGATATGGGCGTGGTGCACTCTGCACTGCCGTTGGACAGTGGAGATATGGGCGTGGTGCACTCTGCACTGCCGTTGGACAGTGGAGATATGGGTGTGGTGCACTCTGCACTGCCGTTGGACAGTGGAGATATGGGTGTGGTGCACTCTGCACTGCCGTTGGACAGTGGAGATATGGGTGTGGTGCACTCTGCACTGCCGTTGGACAGTGGAGATATGGGTGTGGTGCACTCTGCACTGCCGTTGGACAGTGGAGATATGGGTGTGGTGCACTCTGCACTGCCGTTGGACAGTGGAGATATGGGTGTGGTGCACTCTGCACTGCCGTTGGACAGTGGAGATATGGGTGTGGTGCACTCTGCACTGCCGTTGGACAGTGGAGATATGGGTGTGGTGCACTCTGCACTGCCGTTGGACAGTGGAGATATGGGTGTGGTGCACTCTGCACTGCCGTTGGACAGTGGAGATATGGGTGTGGTGCACTCTGCACTGCCGTTGGACAGTGGAGATATGGGTGTGGTGCACTCTGCACTGCTGTTGGACAGTGGAGATATGGGTGTGGTGCACTCTGCACTGCCGTTGGACAGTGGAGATATGGGTGTGGTGCACTCTGCACTGCCGTTGGACAGTGGAGATATGGGTGTGGTGCACTCTGCACTGCCGTTGGACAGTGGAGATATGGGTGTGGTGCACTCTGCACTGCCGTTGGACAGTGGAGATATGGGTGTGGTGCACTCTGCACTGCTGTTGGACAGTGGAGATATGGGTGTGGTGCACTCTGCACTGCCGTTGGACAGTGGAGATATGGGTGTGGTGCACTCTGCACTGCCGTTGGACAGTGGAGATATGGGTGTGGTGCACTCTGCACTGCCGTTGGACAGTGGAGATATGGGTGTGGTGCACTCTGCACTGCCGTTGGACAGTGGAGATATGGGTGTGGTGCACTCTGCACTGCCGTTGGACAGTGGAGATATGGGTGTGGTGCACTCTGCACTGCCGTTGGACAGTGGAGATATGGGTGTGGTGCACTCTGCACTGCCGTTGGGCAGTGGAGATATGGGTGTGGTGCACTCTGCACTGCTGTTGGACAGTGGAGATATGGGTGTGGTGCACTCTGCACTGCCGTTGGGCAGTGGAGATATGGGTGTGGTGCACTCAGCACTGCCGTTGGACAGTGGAGATATGGGTGTGGTGCACTCTGCACTGCCGTTGGACAGTGGAGATATGGGTGTGGTGCACTCTGCACTGCCGTTGGACAGTGGAGATATGGGTGTGGTGCACTCTGCACTGCCGTTGGACAGTGGAGATATGGGTGTGGTGCACTCTGCACTGCCGTTGGACAGTGGAGATATGGGTGTGGTGCACTCTGCACTGCCGTTGGACAGTGGAGATATGGGTGTGGTGCACTCTGCACTGCCGTTGGACAGTGGAGATATGGGTGTGGTGCACTCTGCACTGCCGTTGGACAGTGGAGATATGGGTGTGGTGCACTCTGCACTGCCGTTGGACAGTGGAGATATGGGTGTGGTGCACTCTGCACTGCCGTTGGACAGTGGAGATATGGGTGTGGTGCACTCTGCACTGCCGTTGGACAGTGGAGATATTGTCATTCACATACAGTAGAATCGCTCGCCCAAGAACGTTGTTTCCAAGGGGTTAGCCTGGGACGTTCTTATTTTTCAGCAATCTGGCTGCGTTCTTAGAAACAGTGCGTACTGGATCATATCTATCCCAAGCTGCCAGAAACCCAACACCGCCGTTCTTAACTTTAGCTGTGACGTTCTTAGTATTTCAGGCTGGACGTTCTTGGGCTCCACGTTCTTCAGCGCGCGACTCTACTGTACCAAACTTTCCAAAGTCTCAGAGAATACCCGCTTCAAAGCTGGTGACTGCAGATCAAAGTAACAGTTACTGATACTATAGTCTGGCTGGTCTTGCAGTATCTAGTTCATGACTACAGTGTGTGGGCAATGGGCCGCGCCTGATGACACGTGCAAAGTAAGTGTCATACTTTGCTGCGGGTTGCGGACTCTTGGTAGCTGCACGAGTACATGCCATGGAGCGTGTGCAACTGCTCGCATATTCTCTTGGCAACATAGGGATTTCCCCCGTTTCACATTGGGGTAGTACTCCCAACCAGATGATGTCCACCGTAATACAGTTCAAGGTAACAGCATCTCTAGTGTAGCAAGTCTGGCCAGAGTATTGAAATGAGCTTCGTGCTGATCTAAAACACTTTGTTTTTCTTGAAAGCATACTAGTGAAAAACTTTCAAGATGATGTTGAAGAGCCTGAAGCGTGTCCCTTTCACATTCTCAGTGTTATTGCATTCTTGTATCCAAGAAAACTGTTCATTTCGTTCTTCACTAGACTTTGTTGCAATCCAGCCACTTTGAACTCCACTGAAGGGGAGACCTAATGAGGTTGAAGTAGCTAGCAGTGCAGAGATAGAGATAGAGATACCGTGATGCTATGATGACTATACTATGATACATGGTGATATGATGATTCTACTAAGTAGAATACATTACCTCTTTCAGAGGGTAAGGCGAGTTGGGCTCCCTACAGGCAGACAAGACAAAGACAGAAGTTCACAATGCTAGAGATGAGTGTGCCGTGGTTGTGCATCTAAAACCGAGCGCAGAAAGAGGTAATAATGCCACATGACTCTGCGTGCTAACAAACCAACAGGAAGCTGACTAAGTCAGGCGATAGTCTATGCCATCAAATACAAGCAAGCGCAGGTAAAGACTTGAACATGCCCAGAGTGCAAGGCAAGCAATACGGCAACAGACAGACAGGGCACCCTGCAATGAGCCACACAGAAACCCTACTCCGCACACTCACCCATTCTCCTTTGCACAGCGCTTGCCCAGCTGGTGACATACTCTGTCATACATCTCCTTACCCTGGAGTGGACCAAGGCAAACAACACACACACACACACACACACACACACACACACACACACACAAAATAGCAAATCCGTTGATTCCCGAGCTGCAGAGAGTGCTCAATGTCAGAGACAGAGCAAAGAACATAGCAAACTCAGCGGAGGACGTTCAGGTTGGTTGTAACTCGGAGTTTCATGCTG